>NW_024745899.1:0-12904 GCF_018991925.1 Homarus americanus
CGAAGCATGTATTGCTCCCGCCTACTAGGTAGGCTGTTACCCCTGGCCCACTAGGGAGGCTGATACTCTCAGCCCACTAGGGAGGCTGTTACTCTCTGCCCACTAGGGAGGCTGATACTCCTGCCCACTAGGTGTGGCTGTTACTCTCTGCCCACTAGGGGAGGCTGATACTCCCGCCCACTAGGTGATACTTCCCGCCCATTAGGAGGCTGTTACCCTGCCCACTAGGGAGGCTGTTACCCTGCCCATCAGGAGGCTGGATACCACGCCCACTCAGGGAGGCTGTTACTCTCTGCCCACTAGGGAGGCTGATATCCCCTGCCCATCAGGGGTGGGGTGGGTTGTGGGGTGGGGGTTGTTTGGTGGGTTGGGGTGGACTCCCGGCCCACTAGGGAGGCTGATATTCTCGCCCACTAGGGAGTTGGATACCCTGCCCACTAGGTAGGCTGGATACTCTGCCCACTAGGAGGCTGGGTTATCCCCGCCCACTAGGAGGCTGATACTCTGCCCACTTGGGAGGCTGATACCCTGCCCACCAGGGAGGCTGTTACTCCCTGCCCACTAGGGAGGCTGATACTCCTGCCCACTGGGGAGGCTGTGTACTCCCGCCCACTAGGAGGCTGTTACTCTCGCTCACTTGGTGGGGAGGCTGTTGGACTCCCCGCCCACTAGGGAGGCTGTTACTGCCTGCCCACTCAGGGAGGCTTATATTCCCTGCCCACTAGGGAGGCTGAGAGATTCCCCTGCCCACTAGGGAGGCTGGTGATTCTGCCCACCAGGGGAGGCTGATATTCCTGCCCACTATGGAGGCTGATTTGTTGGGGGTTTTTGTGGGGGGTGAGACTCTGCCCACCAGGGAGGCTGGAGAGACTATCCCCGCTCCACTAGGGAGACTGAGACTTCAGCTTTCCTGACGTTTCCTTTAAGTCTCAGTGAGATTCGTGCGTTCTTTGGTGTGGCCAGGCCGGCCCTCCACCACCCACTCTGGCCCTCTCTCACCATGCTGTCTCTCACCACACACACCTCACAGCCCCACTCACTCACCAGCAGCCCACCTCCACCACACACCCCACCCACCTCACACCCACAGCTTCACTCACTCACACTCACAGCCCCACTCACCACACACATTCACAGCCCCACCACCACACACACTCACAGCCCTGCCCACTCACCACAGCCTCACCTCACTTACCACACTCACAGCCCCACTCACCACACTCACATCCTCACTCACCCACTACAGCCTCACTCACTCTCACAGCCCACTCACTCACACCACAGCCCACTCACCCACCACACACCTCACAGTCCCCACCCACTGCACACACTCACAGCCTCACCTATCCACACTCACAGCCCCACTCACCTCACAGCCTCACTCATTCACACTCACAGCCCCACTCACCACACCAACAGCCTCCCACTCACTGCACACACTCACAGCCCCACTCTTCACACCTCACAGCCTCACCTCACTCACACAGCCCCACCTATCCACACTCACAGCCCCACTCCTCCACACACTCACAGCCTCACTCACACTCACACCCACAGCCTCACCACACCTCACAGCCTCACCACCACCCACACCAGCCCCACCACCACCACACCTCACAGCCTCACCCCACTCACACTCACAGCTCACCACACACCCACAGCCCCACCACCACCACACTCACAGCCCCACCACCCCACACTCACAGCCCCACCCACTCACCACACTCACAGCCTCACCTTCACCACACCCACAGCCACTGCCCACCACACCTCACAGCCCCACTCCACCCACACCCAGCCTCACCTTCACCACCCACACCACAGCCCCACCACCCACACACCAGCCCACCCACCTCACACCCACAGCCTCACCACTCCACACCCACAGCCTCACTCACACCCACAGCCACCACAGTCACAGCCTCACTCACTCTCACACCACAGCCTCACCACTCACACCCACAGCTCACCACACTCACAGCCCCCACTCACCACACCCACAGCCTCACCACACCCACAGCCTCACCACAGTCACAGCCCACCACTCACCCACACTCACAGCCTCACTCACTCACCACACCACAGCCCACTCACCCACACACCCACAGCCTCACCCACTCACACTCACAGCCTCACCACCACACCACAGCCTCACCCACCACCACACCCTCACCACCACACCACAGCCCACACCACCCACACTCACAGCCCCACCCACCACCACACCTCACAGCCCCACTCACCCACACCCATAGCCTCACCTCACTCACACTCACAGCCCCACTCCACCACACCTGCTGTGCCCTCACCACCACTCACACCCACAGCCCACCACTCACAGCCCCACCACTCACCCACACCCACAGCCCTCACCTCACCACACCTTGCCTCACTCACCACACTCACAGCCCCACCACACCCACAGCCCCACTCACACCCACAGCCTCACCCACCACCACACCCACAGCCTCACCTCACACCCACAGCCTCACTCCACACTCACAGCCCCACCCACTCACCACACCCACAGCCTCACTCACACCCACAGCCTCACCTACACTCACAGCCTCACTCACACCCACAGCCTCACTCACACCCACAGCCTCACTCACTCACTCACACCCACAGCCTCACTCACACCCACAGCCTGCTCACACCCACAGCCTCACTCACACTCACACCCCACCCACTCACACCCACAGCCCACTCACACCCACAGCCCCACTCCACACTCACAGCCTCACCACACCTCCACACCTCACTCACCACACTCACAGCCTCACTCGCTCACACCCACAGCCCACTCACTCACTCACACCTCACAGCTCACTCACTCACTCACACTCACAGCCTCAATCACCACACACTCCACAGCCTCATTCTCACCACACTCCACAGCCTCACCCACTCACCCATTGACTTATTGTATACACTGCCACCATTTGACCTCATGACCACTACTTATTCTCCTTCACACACTCACACTCTAAAATTGACTCTCACACTCACACACCCCACACATCCTCCTACACCCCCACACCTCCATCTAGTAATTAGTCTGCTTACGGTGCTCAGAATGAAAGCTTATGACCACCTATCCTTCCCCTTAAAGGAGAGAACACCTGTAACACGTCTTTCTTTCTCTCTCTCTCTCTCTCTCTCTCTCTCTCTCTCTCCTGGTGCTGGAAGGTGGGAGGAGGAGGTGATGAGGAGAGGTTTCACCTGACCCTCCTCCTCCTTCTCCTCCGTCTTGTTTCTTCTTCTTCTTCTTCTTCTTCTTTCTTTCTCCTCCCTCCTTCTTTCTTCCTCCTCCTCCTCCTCCTCCTCCTCCTCCTCTCCTCCTCCTCCTCCTCCTCCCTCCTCCTCCTTCCTCCTCCTCCTCCTCCTTCCCTCCTCCTCCTTCTCCCTCCTCCTTCTCTTTTCTCCTTCTCAGTGCCTGGGGGATGAAGGGGAGGGAGGGAGATGGAAGACTTCACTGCCTGGTGGTATGAGGAGGTTGGGAGGGAGAGGGGGGGAGGGGGAGAGGTGGGGGGGAGGGGGGGGAAGTAGTGGGGAGGGAGGAGGGATGAGGAAGTTGGGGGACGAAGAGGAAGGAATGAGAAGGAGGTCGGGTGAGGAGGAGGAGATGAGAAACAGGAGCAAGGGTGGGTGAGAGGGAGGAGTGGGGAAGGGGAGGATGAGAGAGACGAGTGATGAGGGGAGGAAGGGGGGGAGAGAGAGACTCTGCTTAGGTGCCTAGTGTACGAGGAGGAAGGAGGGAAAGAGGTAGAGGTGAATGAATGAATGAATGGAGGGGAGGAAGGATTGAGGGCTTATAAAGAGGGAGGGAGGGAGGGAGGGAGGAGGGAAAGGTAGAGAGAGTCAGGGGAGGGAGGGAGGGAGAGGGAGGGAGGGAGGGAAGCATGAGAGAGCTGGGAGGGAGGGAGGGAAGGAGAGGAGGGAGGGAAAGGTGAATGTATGAAGGAGGGAGGAAAGAAATTGAAAGGATTTCAGTGCTTATAATAATATGATAACGAGAGAAAGAAGGGAGAGAGAGAGAGAGAGAGAGAGAGAGAGAGAGAGAGGGGAGAGAGAGAGGGAGGAGGAAAGGAGTGCAGGGAGATGGAGAAAAGGCCAACCTGAGGAGGGGAGAAAGAGGAAAAGACGGAGGAAGAGGGAAGCAGGAAGGGAGGAAGGAGGTGGGGAGCAGGGAGGGGGAGGAGAGAGACAAGGAGGGGGAGGAAAGGAAGGGGGGAGAGAATGCTAGAGGGAGTGAGGAAGGAGGAGGGAGGAGAGGCAAGGAGGAAGGGCACTAAGCACAAGGTCTTTCGTAGATCTGTCGACTGGAATTACACAAAGCTACTGTAATGGTGTGAGAGAAAGTGAGTGAAAGTGAGCGAATTTAGACAGTACTACAATAATGGTGGGAGTGAAAGTGAGCGAATTTAGACAGTACTACAATAATGGTGAGGAAAGGAGCGAATTTATATGTACTACAATGGTGTGAGGAAAGTGAGTGAAAGTGGGCGAATTTATACAGTACTACAATAATGATGTGGAGTGAAAGTGATTTAGACAGTACTACAAATGGTGTGAGTGAAAGTGAGAGTGGATTCAGAGTAGGCTCAACTATAATGGTATTTAAAGTGATTCAGGGTGAGGAGCTAGGAAGAGGGTGGAGGTGGGAGAGGGTGGTAGGAAGGAGGGAGGGTAGGAAGGGAGAGGTGGTAGGAAGGGAGGGAAGAGAGAGAGTAGGGAGGGGTGAAGGGGAGAGAGAGAGAGAGGGTGGGGGGTGTCTTGTGAGTATTATCCCAGGGTAAAACATTCCAACTTGTACAAACAGTTCCAATCCGGGTTTGATTGTGTGGCAGATTAGTAGACGTCTGGCCCAATCACAGGACGCTAAGGTTTATTGTTATAAACCCGGTGAAATGTGTGTGTGTGTGTGTGTGTGTGTGTGTGTGTGTGTGTGTGTGTGTGTGTGTGTGTGTGTGTGTGTGTGTGTGTGTGTGTGTGTGTGTGTGTGTGTGTGTGTGTGTGTGTGTGTGTGTGTGTGTGTGTGTGTGTGTGTGTGTGTGTGTGTGTGTGTGTGTGTGTGTGTGGATCTAAAAATATATCTGAATCGATTGGTCATGCAAATTATATTCACTTCTCTCTCAGAAAATTATTATGTACATTTATCTCTCTTCTCTACACACACACACACACACACACACACACTAGATTCAATTAACATATTACTAGGTTTATTACTTAAAAAGTCTGGAATGCCGTATTAACCAGTCCAGGAGACCAATACTAAGTAGAACACACACACACACACACACACACACACACACACACACACACACACACACACACACACACACACACACACACACAAACATAGGCACAGGCCCAAAGTAAGTAACTGAGAGGAGAGGGGGGGGGGAGAGAGAGAGAGAGAGAGAGAGAGAGAGAGAGATTTCACGTATTTTCACCCATATATTACTACGCTAGATGACATATAATAGTTTCTTTTAATACCTATTATTTTAGCATTTTCTTGCCTCTGTGGATTCACCTTTTTCTGGTTAAGAAGAGTGACGATCTTAAGTCATTAGTATGTAAGGTTAGGTTAGGTTAGTTTAGGTTAGGTCAGGGTAGATTAGGTTAGGTCAGGTTAGATTAGGCTAGCCTAGGTAGTTAGGATAGAAGGATATATTAGCTTCCTGGGATAATAATGGACTAGTATTAATATTCTAGGATAATTACTTTCAATAATTAGTATCACGAGCCTCTGAGAATCCACTTTATTGTCTAAGGTAAGTGAGTTAATTAGATACAGTTTTTATACCAGCAGTTAAGAGGAGAAATTGACTTAAGATTATCTGGAGACTCTAGGATTTTGGTCGTAATTTCATCTGTTAGTCTAAGCAGGATTTTTTTTCTTCTTATATAAATTCAATGTATTATTGTGTATTTCTGTATGTATGAGTATACTGAATTTGATGGGGCACTGAGTATGGTAATGTACAATGCATATATTTAAATTTACATGTTATAATAGATACTGACTGACTCACCTGCTCACCACTCACTTCACTCCACTCACCACTCACCACTACTACTCACTCACTCACTCACTGCTGCTCACCACTACCTCACTACTCCACCACCACCACCTACTCACCACTGCCGGAGAAACAGTATTTCTGGTATACGTTTCTTTAACTTCAGAAATCCCTCGATATGACGTCCATAGACTAAAATAAACAAAATTAAACTCGATATTGGTTTTATTCACTAACTGACTCACTCACTGACGGAGAAATACTGGTCTATTTGTTATAAGCAAGTGTTGTGTTTTACTGTGTTGAGGTTTTTTCCACCATGTGTGTGTGTGTGTGTGTGTGGGTGTGTGTGTGTGGTGTGTGTGTGTGTGTGTGTGTGTGTGTGTGTGTGTGTGTGTGTGTGTGTGTGTGTGTGTGTGTGTGTGTGTGTGTGTGTGTGTGTGTGTGTGTGTGTGTGTGTGTGTGTGTGTGTGGGTGTGTGTGTGTTGGCTCACCAGCTACGGCGGCCCCAGGTCCTCCCTTCCTGTATATTCAAGCACCACCTGGCCAGCTCTCTCCTGTATCGCTCTGAGTTAGTCCTATCTTGATAAACAGTCGTATTTTCTTGTGTGTTGACGCTAGTGCCTATACCAAACGTTTATACTCGTGCCTTATACCAAACGTTATACTGTGTTTTATACCAAACGTTTATACTGTGCCTTATATACCAAACGTTTATACTGTGCTATACCAAACGTTTATACTGTGCCTTATACCAAACGTTTATTCTCGTGCCTTATACCAAACGTTTATACTCGTGCTTTATACCAAACGTTTATACTCGTGCTTTATACCAAACGTTTACTCGTGCTTTATACCAAACGTTTATACTGTGTCTAAAACCAAACGTTTTTCTGTCTGATACCAAAACGTTAAAACACGTCTGTATATCTATCTATCTATCTATCTATCTATCTATCTATCTATCTATCTATCTATTCTTCAAACCTTAAAAATATCAAAGTGATATATATAACCTCGGTACAGTAAGTCTCATGTTATCCCGGTAAGAAGCTTAAGTTAGTGGGCTTTTGTGGGTCTGTGTTATGTATTTTGTTCGGGAGTAAATTGTTTGGGGTGGGATTTTATTTGATGGGATTTTTTTTTCTTCTCTTGGGATTTTTTTCTTCTTGAATTTTTCTTTCTTTGGGATTTTTTGTCCTCTGGGATTTATATTCTTCCCCTGATTTTTTTTCTTCCATCTTGATTTTTTCTCTGAGATATTTTTATCCGTCCTCTGGATTTTTTCTTCCCTATGGATTTTACTTCCCCTTAGAGATTTTTTTTGTGTCTTCCCTTGAATTTTTTCCCCGGGATTTTTTTTTTTCGCCTGGATTTACTTCCCCAGAGGTTTTATTTTCTACCCTGAGATATTTTTTTTTCCTGTCTCCGTGTACGACTTTAAGAGGTGGGGAGATATATATTTTTTTTTCATTCTTCAAGTAAAAGATTTTGTTCACGTTGACAACAACAACATAGTAAGGAGGAGGGTACTTTACCTGAGGAGCTGAGCACACTTCTCTACAACAACAACAACAACAACATTCTCAGCAATAACTAAAACAAGCCAAGAGGTTATCATGTGTGGCTTCGCTAGCTTCACTGGATATAAGGTTTCATAGTGATGGTGTAGTGTTCTCTCGGGCTTCTCTATATCATATTCTTCTCTCCTAGGCACAATGTATATTCTTCCCCTAGGCTTCACAATGTCATATTCTTCTCCTAGGCTTCACAATGTCATATCTCTCGTAGGCTTCACAATGTCATTTTCTTCGGCTTCACTATGTCATTTCTTCCTAGGCTTCACTATGTCATGTTTCTTCCCGGGCTTCACGGTGTCATATTTTCTTCCCTAGGCTACATGTCATATTAATCTGAGGACAATGATATTTATCCCAGGCCTTCAATGTCATATTCTTCCTAGGCTTCACAATGTCATATTCTCCTATTACAATGTCATTTTTTTTTCCTGGGCTTCACAATGTCATTTCTTCCCTGGGGCTTCACGTTGTCATATTCTTCCCTAGGCTTCACAATATCATATTATTCTTCCTAGGCTACAACGTCATATTAATCCCGAGGCTTCACAATGTCATATTAATCCCCGAGGCTTCACAATGTCATATTCTTCCCCTAGGCTTCAGAATACAAAGAGCTTCATTTTCATGGCTCTATCGTGCTCGTCCAATCCTTCTAGGGCTTCAGTCTTTCTTTTACATCAAATTAATTCCCTTTTGGCTCAGTTTTTAAACAAGTTTATTATTCCAAGTTTAGAATCTGTTGAGTTTATTCAGAGATATTAATACAGGTACAGGTGTAGTCATAAAGTACAGGTACAATGATACAAGTGGTGACAGTATCATACAGGTGGTGACAGTATCATACAGGTGGTGACAGTATCATACAGGTGGTGACAGTATCATACAGGTGGTGTTTAAAATGTTCTTAACCTCACCATATATACACAACACTGGTACAGACACAGGTAACCATCCCTACCTTGTCTCACTCATACATCTGTGAGAGAAACACTACGGCAGATCTATTTACATTACAAAGCTTTTATTTATATTACAAACCTTTTGTTATATACATTTACAAGCATTGTTTGTACCTAGCTTATCTACACTACAAACGGTTTATCTACTACAAGGCTTATCTTCACTACAGGCTTTTACACAAACGGCTTATCTATTTCTTGAGATGAAAGTCTACGGTGATGGCCTGTTTCACCTCCCTAACTACCATTAAGTCACTGATATAATGTTGTTCTCTGCCAGATACTGATGGATACACTTGCTGCTGAGTGGATAATGTCTTGTGGCTCGTATTACTGTGACCCTTGACCTTGACCTCCTAACAATGTTTTGTGTTGTCCTTGATATTGAGCTCGTAAACCGGAGAGTTACCAGATGTGGCCATAAAGAAGATTATAGAAAACCTTCTTAACACTCAGACAGGAGTTATCAGTGCTTATCGAAAATAACAAAAACTAAGACAAACCAATATTGTTATCAGTATGGCAAGGCGTTATGTATATATTGAGAGTCCTTCTTCAGCGTCTTCGTCTCCACCAATAGAAACCTTCAGTGTTCATAACAGCCATTGAGTTTACCTGAAGGGAACACCCACCTCTTAACCTCCCAGGATATATATTTACTTCCGTCAGGTTAATTCTATATGAGAACTCTCCCGACTCCTGGTGGTGCATTATAGATGTTACTGAGTCCTCCTCCTCCTCCTCCTCTCCTCTACTCTCCTCCTCCTCCTCCTCCTCTTCCTCCTCCTCCTCCTCCTCCTCCTCCTCCTCCTCCTCCTCCTCCTCCTCCTCCTCCTCCTCCTCCTCCTCCTCCTCTCCTCCTCCTCCTCCTCCTCCTCCTCCTCCTCCTCCTCCTCCTCCTCCTCTTCCTCCTCCTCCTCCCCTCCTCCTCCTCCTCCTCCTCCTCCTCTCCTCCTCCTCCTCCTCCTCCTCCTCCTCTCCCTCCTCCTCCTCCTCTCCTCCTCCTCCTCCTCCTCTCCTCCAGGGTGGTGATCTTCAGGTGGCAGGTATTGCAGATCTTATGTGGGTGAATGACTTTGTTGTTGTTTTGTCATTATTAGTTGGTGTTATTGTTGTTGTTTGATGTTTTATGATTCAGCTGCCAGGGGTTGTTAAGTACTGGTCGTTGAGGCTAAGATACCCCCCTCCCTCTTCCTCTTCCTCTTCCTGTTCCTGTTCCTCCTCTTTCCCCTCCCCCACTTCCCTCCCCCATCTCCCCACCAACCCTCTCTCTCCTCCTATCCTCCTCCCCCTCTTTGGGTCTCTTCTTCTTATACCCCCCTCCCCCTCCCCACCCCCTCCCCCCTCTACCACCTCTCCCCTCACCACCCCCTCCCCTCACCACCCCTCCCCCCTCACCCCTCCCCTCATCTTCCCCCTCCATCAACTCTGGTTCACACTCTCAACCCATCACCTCTATACTTAATTAAGGGATTGTGGTGAGTGAATGGTGACAGAATGGTGAGTAACTGTGATTCATGAATGGTGACACAGCGTGGTGAGTGAAAGACATTGTTTGTTTATTTCTTCGATATATTCTGTTTACTCGTGTTTTGAGGAATCATTTTTTTTCTTCGTCTTGTATGTGACTGGGGCGGAGTTATCAAAATATAGATCTGGATTTTTTTTATGGTAACGATTTTCTGGATATATTTTTATGGACGAAGATATGATATCAGAAGTATATTTTGAGAAGAATCAAATTAGGTATTCTTGTTGATGGAGGTCATGATATATATATATATTAAGATATCAAGCAATGTTAGAAGGAACCTGTTATGTATTTCCATATTTTTCATTAATTGACTTGTGTAGTAATGCATTGGTAGTGTTTATACATGCATCTATCCACCTCTACTTTGCATAATACAAACCTATTTTACTGTAGCACGTCTCGAGGTTAAAAATGCACTCTCTCTCTCTCTCTCTCTCTCTCTTTTTTTTTTTTTTTTTTTTTTTTTTTTTTTTTTTTTTTTTTTTTTTTTTTTTTTTTTTTTTTTTAATGGCGGGAACAGTAGCTGAAGCCCTGATAGCTTATATTTCTGTGGTGCAACAAGAAATAATTTATGAGGCCCTAAAGGTGGAGGCTGGGTGTGTGAGGCGGCAGGGGTTAGCCGGGTAGTTATTTGGGGATAGCGTGAGAGGTGACAGGTAGATAGGTGACAGGTAGATGGGTGATAGGTAGATGGGTGATAGGTAGATGGGTGACAGGTAGATGGGTGATAGGTAGATGGGTGATAGGTAGATGGGTGATAGGTAGATGGGTGATAGGTAGATGGGTGATAGGTAGATGGGTGATAGGTAGATAGGCAGGTAGATGGGTGACAGGTAGATGGGTGATAGGTAGATGGGTGACAGGTAGATGGGAGATAGGTAGATGGGTGATAGGTAGATAGGTGATAGGTAGATGGGTGATGGGTAGATAGGTATAGTAGATGGGTGATAGATAGATAGGGTGACAGGTAGATGGGTGACAGGTAGATGGGTGATAGGTAGATGGGTGACAGGTAGATGGGAGATAGGTAGATGGGTGATAGGTAGATGTGGATAGGTAGATGGGGATAGGTAGATGGGTGATAGGTAGATGGGTGATAGGTAGATGGGGACAGGTAGATATAGGGGTCTTGTTAGAATAACAGGGGTGAGCTAGGTAGATATTTGATGGTTTGATATGGGTAAGGGAGCAGGTTTAGGGCCGTACTGTGAGAAGTATGGGTAAGGCATGGGTAAGACATGGGTAATCAGTGAATATTTGCTCTACTACTGTGTGAAGGGGCATGTAAATAGTGAATATTTGCCTTACTACTGTGAAGGGGCATGGTAAGGCGTGGTAAGACATGGGTAAAGCAATATGTATTTGGGTTACTACTGTGTGAAGGGGCATGGGTATGAGGGATATTAGGGCCGTAGTGTGAAGGGGGCATGGGTAAGACATGGGTAGAGCAGTAAATATTTGGGTTAATACTGTGTGAAGGGGCATGGGTAAGACATGGGTAAAGCAGTGTATATTTGTTACTGCTGTGTGAAGGGAAACGCCCACAGAAGGACCTGTATTGCAGTAGCGTGAGGGAATGAATGGCAACAAATGGTGAGGAAATTGAATCTATTGCTTTGTGCGATCCCTCGGCTGTGTGTGTGTGTGTGTGTGTGTGTGTGTGTGTGTGTGTGTGTGTGTGTGTGTGTGTGTGTGTGTGTGTGTGTGTGTGTGTGTGTGTGTTAGAAGAAGATTTATTATTGTTATTATTATTATTATTATTATTATTATTATTATTATTATTATTATTATTATTATTATTATTATTATTATAAAAAATCAATAAATCTCTCCTCCTCCTCCTCCTCCTTCTCCTTCCCTTACTCCTCCTCCTCCTCCTTCCCTTACTCCTCCTCCTCCTCCTCCTCCTCCTCCTCCTCCTCCTCCTCCTCCTCCTCCTCCTCCTCCTCCTCTATGCTCTCCCCCTCCTCCTCCATCCTCCGTCAGGTTATTTGCGTCCCTTTATCTCAAGAATTTCTCTCTATACCCTGCATGGATCGCTTCTTTTCTTCTTTTACTTTCTGTTTTATTCCTACTTTATCTTATTATTCTTATTTTCTTTATTATTCATACTGTCACTCATTTCCATTTTCTATTCTTACTCTTTTTTATTTTTTTTCATATTCGTACTTTCTCTTCTTATTTCTACTTTCTCTTTTCCTACTTTCCTTTTTTTTTCCTGCTTTCTATTCTTATTCCTTCTTTCTTTTCTTAATCCTACTTTTTCTTATTTCTACTTCGTATTACTAATTTATTCTTGTATTCTGCCAAATTCTCAAATAGATATGCTAGGCCTCACCATTTCCTCTGTCTTGAAGCCACACATCCTCAACATTGCTAGTTGCCTCCCAAAGCTGGTAAGTTGTACAGATGTCGTGGCTACTTCAATTCTGAGTAGTTGTTTAAGTGATATGAGGGTTCTTATCTGTCCTAGCTTGGAGTACTGCTCTCTTTATCTGGGGGTGGCTCTTCTGTTCAACTGTTAGATAGGGTGGATCTGTGCTATTTGGTCTTATTAACTCTTCTCCTTAGTTGATAATCTTTCTTCCTTTCTTCTCCGCAATGTTGTTTACCTCTTCACAGGTATTTTTAATGTATGTTCGGTGGATTTAGTATCCTGTGTTCCAGGGCATGGCGTGGGTTTTGTAACACACGTCTTGTTCTGCGGTGCCTTCACTCATTTCTCTGTGGATGTCGGTCCACTAGAATAGCTGTTATATTTCCTCCTTCTAGCAATACGTAATTGAACGAAGCATAACA
>NW_024745900.1:0-10126 GCF_018991925.1 Homarus americanus
TATCAGAAATAGAGTAACCCAAGCAGTTAGAAATGCCAGACGTAACTATTATACAAATAAGCTCCAGTTAGCATCAGGCGACAGTAAAAAAAACCTGGAATATCATAAATTCTTTTCAGAAGAGGAACACTCAGCCTTCTGCCCCCCACTCAGCTTTTATGATAAATAATTCAGTTGTAACGGAACCCCCCATTGCCAACCACTTCAATGAATATTTTATTAATGCTGGCAAAAATCTTGCAGAGAGCATCCCTGACCACCATGAGGAATTTAGAGCCTACCTGCAAAACAGACAGCAAATGAGCTGTTCTTATCCCCTGTCACAGCAGATGAATTACTGGCCCATCATAAAAATGTCCAAAGATGCAGCAGCAGGCGAAGACAATATACCAATGAGCATCATTAAGAAAGTAGCCGACTTATTACTACCTGTTCTCCTACACATCTGTAACTCCTCCTTCACCAGTGGTGTCTTTCCTGATAAACTGAAAATTGCTAAAGTTCACCCAGCATATAAAAAATCTGGGGACAAAGGTCTCTTCAAGAATTACCGCCCCATATCAGTCCTCCCAGCCTTGAGTAAGATACTGGAAAAGCTAGCATGTAATAGACTAAATTCCTTCTGCAATGCCAATAACATCTTTACAGACTCCCAGTTTGGATTTAGAGCTAGAAGGTCGACTGAGAGTGCTTTGCTATCCTTTACTAATGACACCTTAAATTCCTTTGATGACAGTCGTTATATTCTTGGACCTCTCTAAAGCCTTCGATACTGTCGACCATGCCATCCTCCTTTCAAAGCTTGAACATTACGGCGTTAAGGGCCTGTCCCAAAATTGGTTTACCTCATATCTGTCCAACAGGATGCAGTAGCAATATGTCTGCTATACTAACCACCAATATGACTCCTCGCCAATCTTGTATGGAGTCCCCCAAGGTTCCATTCTCGGTCCAGTACTGTTTTTGTTGTACATGAACGACATAGTCCACGCCAGCTCACTCATAAAATACAACTTATTTGCAGACGATAGTAATCTCTAAGCCAGCAACTCAGAACTCCATTCCTTGATGAGAACTAAAGTCGGGACCTGGGTAATACGTAATAAACTGACTTTAAACCTTGAGAAAACCCACTACACGATCTTTCACAGAAGGAAAAACTTACCCCCAGACTTGGACCCCCTGTACCTTGGTAATAGTCCTCAAACGCGAACAAAATACTAAATTCCTCGGAGTTATTGTTAATGAGAAACTTAACTGGAGAAAACACATACAAGCCATTCACAGTAAAGTAAATTAAAAGTGCTGTATCATGTATCACACTCGACAGTCACTCACTCTCACAGCAATGAAAGAAATCTATCATGATCTTGTTTACCAACACCTGATACACTGTCACACACAATGGGGGGCCTCTGACTCTTCAAAAACACAATCTCTGGTTACTGCAGAATAGAAAGTTGCACGGACAATGACCTTGCTTGAAAAAAACAGATCACACAAACGAAAAATTTGCTATATTGAAAATTTTAATATTCTAAAATATTAACACCAACTGCTGTGCCCTCTTTGTTTGCAAATCTATCAATTACTTGCTTGACAATAATTATTTCCAGTTCTGGAATAATCAGAGATACAACTTAAGGCACCCAGAGCCTCCCCCATGCGCTCCTCTCAGTCCCAGACCTCCATAAAATATCTCGGTGTGAAGATGTGGAACAACTTACCCCCACCCATCCGAGCAAAGACTACGCTCCCTTCCTTTAAATCATCTCTTAATAAATATCTATTGTCTAAGTATTAATATTTCTTGTAACACCTACTATATTTACAGTACCTGCTTTTATTGTGCCATCAAAACCGTTTTATCGGAAATTATCATGTAAATAGATAAGTAATTACCATTGCAATAAACATAATAAGTAATAAGAGTGCAGAGGTCTCATTGCAACTATATCTTGAGCTAGTAAGGCCGCACCTCGATTATGCGGTTCAGTTCTGGTGCCCTTATTATAGAATGGATATCAATTCACTAGAGTCGGTGCAGCGAAGAATGACGAAAATGATTCCGGGACTTAGAAACCTTCCATATCAGGATAGGTTAAAGAAACTAAACTTGCATTCCCTAGAAAGACGAAGAGTGCGGGGAGGTATGATAGAAGTATTTAAGTGGGTGAAAGGAATCAATAAAGGGGATATAGATAAAGTTCTTATAATATCCGAGCAGGATAGGACTCGGAGCAACGGATTTAAGTTGGATGAGTTTAGGCTTAGGAGGGAGAAAGGAAGGAACTGGTTCACAAATAGGGTGGTGGACGAGTGGAACACGCTTAGCAACTTTGTAGAAAGAGCTGGAACGCTGGAAAGTTTGAAAAGGAGGCTAGATAGATCATGGATGATAGAGAGTGGTAGTAACTCTCGACAGGAGCTGCCATGCACAGGCCAACCGGCCTATTGCAGACTCCTTATGTTCTTATGTTGTTCAACCTTATTACTGTTGTTACGACCGTGTCGTATTTTTCTATTTTTTTATATATAACATGGTTCCATATTTATCCTGTAATGATGTGTTGTATTTACTATTATATAATCTCGTCGCCTTACCCTGTGCTGTTAAGGTTTTAACTGTTATTATTTGTTCAAACCCATTTTGTATTGTAACAAGCATTCTTTGTTTCTCTACGACCATCTGCATCGTTAAACGACCCACCGGCGGGTCGCGTGGCGGGAGCCGACCTAATATATAGGACCCACCAACTGACGGAGTTAGTTCAGTCCTCTTGTCATACAGTTCACATCCTTTGAGTGACACTCGTCACCTTTTACTTATACTTAATTTATTTGTGTTGTTCCTGTCGCCACCAATGTGGTATATCTATGTGAGTACCTATTTATGTCTCTATTTATGTCCATCAGTATTTGCTTAGTTACATTTAAGTAATTCAGTGTTGTTTCACGTTAGTTAATTTCAGTATTAGTTTTTATATGTTTATGCAGTGTTAACGTAATCCAATGTTTTATTTATATTCTTTTGATGTTTCGATATTTAGTATCATTTGTGTCTTAAGTTTCGATGGTGAATCAATTTGTTGTGACAGCCTACGAGGCTCTTTATTGTGTTCATATTTAATTAATTAATTCTTAAAGGTTTAGTTTATTTATTTTTATTCCCTTTTAATTTACTTCATTTTTTTGTTTGGTTACGCCTAGAACCTGGATATTTAAGTAAATTAAGAGACGGCGTAACACTGTACAACCCATGTTGTACTGCTCCCCCATTATACTTCTGTTTTTCAATTCCACTGTAATTTATGTATATACTTATAATATAAGTAAAAAAATAAATAAAAAATAATAAATAAATAAAATAACTAAATATTGAAGTGATAACCGTGGTAACATTATGAGATGTTCTTATTACCACCATGCTATTGTACTGTTCCAGATGTTACTAAATGTTACATAATACTTCCTTGAGATAAATGTATAGTATATATCAGGTGCCTAAAAGAGACCTCAGGTTCTCAACTGGCTCAGCCATGTTAATATTGTTATTATTATCCACTCTGTATCTGTGTTTTTCTGGCTAAATAAACTGTTTCAATTCAATTCTGTTTCAATTCAATGTTCTCTCTTCCCCGTAGAAAACGGCAGCGCCCCAAAAGTCTCCCCAACGTTATTCGATTTACCCATGACCTTTACTTTCAGTGAGGGAGTCATCAATATATGCCTGTGCCGTATATAGACACTGATCCAATAACATGATAGTTAAGGCCTATCTATCGGTGACCCTTACCCCTTACCCTTTGTGTTTGAAGTGGATCAAAGGGGAGAGAAGCCTCGATGAGGGGAACATAGGAGAAACCAAACAAGCCTAAAGGGTAAGAGAGGGGATAGAACATTGATAGTCTTTTATATCCTCAATCAACATAAAATGTTACATCCTTTGTTAACATTTTGTTGGGGTTTAGAAGATAAGGTTCCCAGGTGAAGTTTACGAAACACAGATCTTTTTGTTTATTTAAAAGATTTCTGTTGCACAGACTAAGACCCAGTGAACGGTGCTTATAACCTTGGCGATTGAAGCAGCTAAAACCTAAGCCAACAGGAAGTTAGTTACATGAATAAGTACATCACCAGAGTACAGGAGCTTACTCTTCTCCTTCACACAAAAGCTACACCGTGGCATTGTGACAGAGCAGAGGCTGGAACACAAGACAGCGGGAACAAAGAGGGTGGACGGGAAGGCCTGGTAGAGGCCACTGTATCACGCCTTAAAAGAGGTGTCAATACCCAGCGGCAGGAGGAGCTATAGACAGTGCCTGACGACCTCCACCACCACTCTATAACCCCTTGCACGCACACACACACACACGCACACATACACATATCTCTGTGGTCTCACCCGTCAGTCTCCCATATTTCCTTTTATCTCTCATTTACCTAGTGAGGAGACAGCTGAGACAATTAATAACCACTTTGCTACCATATGTCAAACCCTCCCCAGTCTTGACTTAACTCTCCTCCCGGCCTACTTACCTTCCCTCTCCCAGTGTTCAACCATTTGAAATTGCCAACAAACTCCTGAAATTTAAATCTAAACGCTCTGCAGCCCCAATTGACCTCCCAATCAAAATTTACAAGGAGTTTGCAGTCGAACTTGCCATCCCCTCTGTTCAATAATTAATGCATCCCTCCGACAAAGCAAATGCCTTAATGAGTGGAAAACCGCATATGTCACCCCTATCCCCAAAGTCCCCACCCCACAGTCCCCTAGTGACCTCAGGCCAGTTGCCATTACCCCCATACCTAGTCTACTCTGTGAAGACTTTGTTATTGAATGGGCATTTGCTAGTATTTATCAGTCAATTGATCCACAGCAATTTGGCAATATGAGGACCTCCTGTACATCACACTGTTTAGTTAGTTTCCTAGATTTCTTGCACAAAAACCTGGAGAAACGTAAGACATCACTGGCCGTTGACCTTGTGGAGTCAACAAGGTCAACGGCTTTTGACCTTGTTAATCACTGCATTGTTATCAACAAGGCCATTGCACTAGGGCTGCCCACCAACCTGGTCTCATGGCTCACTGATTTCCTGAGTGAGCATCGTCAGGCAGTCAGGTACCAGAGCTCTGTCTCCACATTCCAACACCTCACCTGCGGTGTTCCCCAGGGGACCAAAATGGGACCACTGTGCTTCCTCATCCTGGTCAACGACGCTCCATCGGACACTCCTCACAGGTGGAAATACGTGGATGACTGCACTGTGGGGGTTACAGTGGACAACACCGCACCAGACTACTCATCGCTACAAAGCACTCCAGTGCAAGCTCCAACAGTTACAGTGGGTGCCCATCCTCTCCAGTTAGTGCAGCCTGCCAAACTCCTGGGTGTAACTATAGACCACAAACTGGACTGGAAGGCCAATGTAAACGACACTATCAAGGCAGCCTCGTACCGACTCTACATGCTACGACGACTCAGGTCACTTGGGGCACCCACGCCAGAGCTGAGGACTATCTACAATGCATTTATTCTCCCTAAATTAACGTATGCGTCACCAGCCTGGTCGTCTTCTCTCAACTCTACCCAACAACGTCAGCTAGAGATGGTACAGAAGAGGGCCTGCAGAATCATGCTCGGTGCAGACTACTCTGGCTACAACAACGCTCTCTCCACCCTGGAAATGCCATCTTCACATAAGAACATAAGAACATAAGAAAATAAGGAGTCTGCAATAGGCCGGTTGGCCTGTGCATGGCAGCTCCTGTCGAGAGTTACTACCACTCTCTATCATCCATGAATCTATCTAGCCTCCTTTGAAACTTTCCAGAGTTCCCGCAGACCACTACAAAGTTGCAAGTAAGCTTGTTCCACTCTGTCCACCACCCCATTTTAAACCCAGTTTCTTCCTATCTCCTCCTAAACCTAAACTTATCCAACTTGAATCCGTTGCTCCGAGTCCTATCCTGCTCGGATATTATAAGAACTTTATCTATATCCCCTTTATTGATTCCTTTCACCCACTTAAATACTTCTATCATATCTCCCCGCACCATGCGTTAGCAGGGTTTGGCAGTGGACTACTGCACCATCCTCATCATCACCACATACTGCCACCGGCAGTCCCCCGCCCACCTCGTGCAGTTCGCCACTACAAGAAAATTCAGCCCATAAGAGCCCGCACTGATAGATATAAGAATCGCACCATCCCATCTATTGTTAAAATAATAAACAGTTCCTGATTTATGTACTGTACACCCCTGTAAATGTATTGAACTTATATTATTATGTCTTAATCATATGTAAGTTTGTATATTTTCAGCCACCGGCTGCAACTCTATTAATAAAGCGTTTATAATTAATTTTATTATTATCAATATTAGCTTTGTAGACTTGCCTGTTTCAACATCATGATTTATTCCATTTTATTCTTTCCGTCTTCTTGTGTCTCTTGATATTTGTCTCGTCATTCCCAGATTCCTTACATTATTCGTCTTTTACTGTATCCTTGTTGTATTCAATTGTACCGACAACTGATAATTATTAACAATTCACGTAAGTTTTCACGACACGACATAAAATCTGTTTAGATTGGGAAGACTTTGAAAAATCTTTTCATTCACTTAGACGAGCATTAAGGTATATCTTATAAATTAGAGCCAATTAAAGGACCCATTTAACTCAACTTTTAGGGAGCGAGGATCACATTGTACAAAACAGTGATCCAGAACCCTGGACATGGCAAACTATGATTCCGCCTTGTGTGTTTTGGAAACTTTATGGATTTAAAGAGAAAAACCGAAACGAAATGATTATTTGGCCTCTACTAACATTGACCTACACAGATAAAGATGTAATCCCTAATAATTTAGCGTTTTCGGTCATGTCATCTGGTGTACCAGTTGAAGCGACATGAAATGTAAACACACATCGATTTTGTAACTAACAGGGGAGGAATTTAGCTGTATTTTGTACCATGGAGTTTCTGTTTTATTCGGTTTTAATATTTTATCTCAATGATATACACTTTTCATTTGAATCTCAATTATCAAGATTTTTATAACTGTTGTCATTAACAATAGTTCAGCAAATACCTGGCAATATTAATCTTGAAAATAGAAAAGAAACATGTTCTTCCCATAACATTGATTCAACTATTTCAATTTTATCACACACAACAACACAAACAACAACAATCGTTGCCCCTCGTGTAACGAAGATGGCCGGCCCTAGGGCCACCTAGGCGTGAATTTGCTCAAGGTGTAGAAGCTGTCGCCACACAACAACCACACCCTAAGTTAACGAGTTGCATCACCCAGTGTCAAGGAATAGTCCGAGAACACCGGACAACTCGCCAACTGCACTGGCGAACCATTACCCCGGAACTCGATTCGCAAATCGATTAACATCCAGGTTCCCAATTACTTCTGGACAGACAGAGGCAAATGGCGTAAAGAAACTTGCCCATAGTTTCACCCTGCCCGGGATGGAACCTGGGTCCAGTCGCTTGCGAGGCGAGCATGCTGACCACACACACACACACACACACACACACATTATATATACAGTATATATATATATATATACATATATATATATATATATATATATATATATATATATATATATATATATATATATATTTCATTAGCCCAATAAAGCACGCGGACTTCTACATACAATCAACACCTCAACCCACCAGGATTCGAACCCACGGCCCACGAGCTCATGACTGTGACCAGAGGTAGCGTTCCCCGGTCACAGTCATGGACTCGTGGGCATTGGGTTCGAATCCTGGCGGGTTGAGGTGTTGATTGTGTGTGTATATATATATATATATATATTTATTTATTTATTTATTTATTTATTTATTTATTTGCTTTTTTTGTCTGTTAAATTAATTATTTCTTTTATGTCAGATTCCTCAATTACTGGAATTTGAATTCAATAAATTAATTTAAATTTGCTCTCTCTACGTCAACAGGTTATGGGGAATTGTTGTACTGAAATGGTTGTGTCCTTCCCTCCGTCAATGAGAGTTTGTTTCTTGGAACATTGCTCAAAGCTGCCTCAGTTATCTTCATGTAAATTATTAGAAAATGTTGTCTATTAGTTAAGAGATGTCCGTTGCTATACAAGATGATCTTAGTAAAATTTTATTAAAATTACTGTACCATGAAAACGAGTTACAAAATAAAAAATAATAAGCCTCCAGATGGTACCTCAAGATCCGTAACAAATTTCGGAATGAGAGTTTGCAGGTAAATTAGCATAATGCAAATTTGCTTAAAAATATACTTTAAACAAATCATTATGTCCATAAATGAAGACAATTATTGCTACGTTTTCCTTTTTTTCTTCTCTGCGAGTCTGGGTTTTAGTTGTATAAATACCGTACAATACAACACCGTATTTGTCTCAACTTTAAGACGTGAACACTGTCAGAGCTGATCTGACAAAGCCGCGATAACAGTTATAATTTCTATATCCTTTCACACTTTCCATCGTCCATTTCTACTAAGTTTTCGTCTTGGCTTATGATGGAATGTTTCTTAATTTTCGTAAATTCAGCGACACAGGAACCTCTGTCGCTTAACTCTCCAATATCAAACTTTCTCTTATATTTTTCACCCAAATTTTTAATGGTATCTGTCTAGTGTGTAAATAGCCTCAGTTGTTGGAGCTCATATACAAAGAGAAACAATATCATCACTCCTTTTAGGTTTTTACCATATAGGTATTGAAGCCATCATAAGTATTCTAAAGTGCTTCCCTTCTACACACATGCTCGTTTCATCTACATAGAACTCACTTATAATAGAGCGAGAGTTATACCACTTGGTCAGAGTAGTTTGACGATTAGGCATATTGTTGAATACCTTAAAGCTATTACTTGTGTGATATGTGAAGCCTCAGCCTCGCTATTCACTCTAAGATGCTTTCAAGTTTCAACGTCCACACATTTAGCATTCAGTGTCTCCTCTGTGTCTGTTTTCATTTTCTCTACATTAAGATGTAACATATTTTTTTAGCTGTAACTCTTTTTTTTTCATTCCATCTAAGTTTGTTAAGTTCCATAAAGAAAAAAAGAATATGTTAAATTTTCTTTTACTTCTTTTAATTTTGCCTCACGTGTACAGTAGTATGTAAATAAGGGCATGTTGCCAGAGCCTCAACGTTGTACCCAGCGACTTTTAGCACACCTTGCCTTTATGTACACTCGACCACCGTCTTGGCCGGAGGAATGATCCTCTTCCAGGAATAAGGCTCATGTAGTGGGCCTCGTGCTCATACTATAGCAAGATTTGGCCATGAAATGCATGCTCTGCCAGAGGTGGACTGCGAATACCCCTCATAATTTTGCCGTGTATTTTGTCAAGTTTCGCAACATAGGTGAACCAAACACAGTGTGAGTTACCATTACTACGTGCCCACGAACATATATTTACACCCCCTTGCAACATAAACATCGACACACAGGAACACAGTAAACGTCCACGCAGAGAAAGCAAAAGTAAATTCAATAAACAAATGATTCTCAGCATATAATCGTTTTTCATGAGCACCTAGTGGCGTAGAATGACTCCTCTGACCATGGGCGGCGCTGTCTTAATCCATAGTAATTTGCTCATCAGGTGGGAGAGCAAGAGGAAGGAGGCGGTAATAGAGTGAGGATGGAGAGCCTTGACCAGGACTGAGCGGGTCTCCACTGTGGTAATGTCATAAAGTGTGCGGGAGCTTCACCAGCAGTAGGGCCACCCACGGGTCAATACACGTATTTGTTGTCAGCTGGTGGTGGTGGTGCATCTGCCTCACCACCTGGCTCACGTGTCAACAGCATCATCCACCACCTGCACACCACCCTGCCACATGACAGCGGCTCCAGCAGGGCCAGCAGCAAGAAGCAGCGCCGGCAGCTGGAAACTGCTGTATAAGTCTGTTAGTCCCCTACTACTGTGTCCTCTCTCCTCCAAGCTCTCTCGCTCTCCCTCCCTCCCACCCCTTGCCCTCCCCCTCTCCTCTTTCCCTTCCGCTCACCACTGTTGCCACCATTGTGTGGAAGCTTACCCTCCGCCCACACAACACGAAAATCAATAAAAGTTCATAAGCAGTAAACCA
>NW_024745901.1:0-9623 GCF_018991925.1 Homarus americanus
TGTCTCACACACAAAGGACAGCTGTCTCTCACACACACAAAGGACAGCTGTCTCTCTCACACACACAAGGGACAGCTGTCTCACACACAAAGGACAGCTGTCTCTCACACACACAGAGGACAGCTGTCTCTCTCACACACACAAAGGACAGCTGTCTCTCACACACAAAGGACAGCTGTCTCTCACACACACAAAGGACAGCTGTCTCTCACACACACAAAGGACAGCTGTCTCTCTCACACACAGAAAGGACAGCTGTCTCTCACACACAAAGGACAGCTGTCTCTCACACACACAAAGGACAGCTGTCTCTCACACACACAAAGAACAGCTGTCTCTCTCACACACACAAAGGACAGCTGTCTCTCACACACAAAGGACAGCTGTCTCTCACACACACAAAGGACAGCTGTCTCTCTCACACACACACAAGGGACAGCTGTCTCACACACACACAAAGGACAGCTGTCTCACACACACACAAAGGACAGCTGTCTCTCACACACACAAAGGACAGCTGTCTCTCATATACACAAGGGCCAACCGTCTCACACACAACGGACAGCTGTCTCTCACACACACAAAGGACAGCTGTCTCTCACACACACACAAAGGACAGCTGTCTCACACACACACAAAGGACAGCTGTCTCTCACACACACAAAGGACAGCTGTCTCTCACACACACAAAGGACAGCTGTCTCACACACACACAAAGGCCAGCCGTCTCACACACACACAAAGGACAGCTGTCTCTCACACACAAAGGACAGCTGTCTCTCACACACACAAAGGACAGCTGTCTCTCGCACACACAAGGAACAGCTGTCTCACACACACACAAAGGACAGCTGTCTCTCACACACACAAAGGACAGCTGTCTCTCACACACACAAGGGCCAACTGTCTCATACACACACACACACAAAGGACAGCTGTCTCCTGCACACACAAGGACAGCTGTCTCACACACGCACACAAGGGACAGCTGTGGCTGTCTCACACACACACAAAGGACAGCTGTCTCTCACACACACAAAGGACAGTTGTCTCTTACACACACAAAGGACAGCTGTCTCTCACACACACAAAGGACAGCTGTCTCACACACACAAAGGACAGCTGTCTCTCACACACAAAGGACAGCTGTCTCTCATACACACAAGGGCCAACAGTCACACACACAAAGGACAGCTGTCTCTCACACACACAAGGGACAGCTGTCTCACACACACAAAGGACAGCTGTCTCTCACACACAAAGGACAGCTGTCTCTCATACACACAAGGGCCAACAGTCTCACACACAAGGGACAGCTGTCTCACACACACAAAGGACAGCTGTCTCACACACACAAAGGACAGCTGTCTCACACACACATAGGACAGCTGTCTCACACACACAAGGGACAGCTATCTCACACACACAAAGGACAGCTGTCTCACACACACAAAGGACAGCTGTCTCTCATACACACAAGGGCCAACAGTCACACACACAAAGGACAGCTGTCTCTCACACACACAAGGGACAGCTGTCTCTCACACACAAATGACAGCTGTCTCTCACACACACAAAGGACAGCTGTCTCTCACACACACAAAGGACAGCTGTCTCTCACACACACAAAGGACAGCTGTCTACATACCAGGGCCAACCGTCTCTTTAAGGGACAGCTGTCTCTCACACACACACAAGGGACAGCTGTCTCACACACAAGGGACAGCTGTCTCTCACACACACACAAAGGACAGCTGTCTCTCACACACACCAAGGACAGCTGTCTCTCACACACACAAAGGACAGCTGTCTCTCATACACACAAGGGCCAACCGTCTCACACACAAAGGACAGCTGTCTCTCACACACACAAAGGACAGCTGTCTCTCACACACACAAAGGACAGCTGTCTCTCACACACACAAGGGCCAACAGTCACACACACAAGGGACAGCTGTCTCACACACACAAAGGACAGCTCTCTCTCATACACACAAGGGCCAACAGTCACACACACAAAGGACAGCTGTCTCTCACACACACAAAGGACAGCTGTCTCTCACACACACAAAGGACAGCTGTCTCTCACACACAAAGGACAGCCGTCTCTCTCACACAACCTAAGACATGACAGATTTCCAATTTAACGTTCCGTAGTAAAAAAGAAAAAATCAGAAAATATATTTAAAAATGTTTTACCACAAGACCTTGGGTACGATGCCTTAATCTCTTGAGTACGATGACTAAATACTTGATACCTTATTCCCCTGAGTAAGGCGACGCTGTATTCGTGTGGTTAAATCGTCGGAGTGAGGGAGTTAAAACATGGAGTTGAAGGAGTTACGTCACAACCCTCCACCTGGCCATCACAGGGTGAGCCCTTCAGTAATTCATCACTGCCACACACGGATTAAAGGGATCACACCAAGAAAATTAAATAAACCACTTGGAAAGTTACAAGCCACATCAAAAGGCTTAGCAACACAAAGGCTGTCGGTCGGTCGGTCGGTCGGTCGGCTGGTTGGTTGGTTGGTTGGTTGGTTGGTTGGTTGGTTGGTTGGTTAGTTGGTTGGTTGGTTGGTTGGTTGGTCGCAACATAAGAGATTCAGTTAGATATCAACTAACGTAAATGTTGTAGTATATAAACGTTGACTTATGCAAGTATGAGAGAGAGAGAGAGAGAGACGTCTGTATGTGTTTAATATACTGTTAAGTGTAAGTCTCTCTCAGGATACAAGTTATAGCCTCCGTGTGTTGGGATAAGTCACTTCCTCAACGTGTGCTGTAGAGATATAAGCACTAAAGACTCACTCCACAACCTTACGACCAACTCATTAAGGGAGACACCGTATAAACCCTTACCTTCATGCTAGCTGAAGTGACGACATAAATACCTAACAAGGACAATGTCACTCTACTTAGTATGATGATTTAATACATCAAGTAGGGTGACCTTATCCTCCGTGAACGAGGCGATAATCCATGAACAAAGACATGTATATCCTTGAAGAACGATGGATAATCCTTAACACACAAGGATAACTCTATGAATAATTGCAGTCTAATCCCCGGAATACATTGGGTGAAACTCCCACCTAAGATTATATCATATCATTTATTTAACGACTTTTAACTGTGGGTGGGAGAGCACAGGATCCTCTCTTAAACTACTGCTTATAAGACTCGTTACTTCCTTCTGTCAGTACTGCCGAAGGTCTGCTAGTAATGCTCAAGGGTAGTGTGGCCTGCTAGTACTTGAAACATTTAGTAAACAAATTCTATAACTCTCATTGAAATAAATGTTTCTTCGTAATATTAATGGTGAAATCTGGAGCTAACGAGAATATATTTTCCTATTTTCAACAAGCGTATATGTTTTTTTTATATCCAAATTGCAAAAGAAAATCTATATATTTTCCTCATTTTCTTATATTTCTTTCTTCATGTCCTCATTATTCTCCTCCTTTTCCTTCCCCTTCCTTTCCTTTTACTTTTATCTCTCTCTCTCTTCTTGGGTTCATCATTAATCACACTTACAAAAACATATTATTCTTCCTCCCTTCAATTCCCTTTTCTTTTGTATTTTTCTCTCCGCCTCCTCATTTCTCCTTCCAGTCTTTCCTTTATCTCTTCCATCTCTCCCCGTATCCTCTATTACTAATGCCGCAAAAAACTCCCCCCTGTCCTTCCTACCTTCACTCTCTCCCTATCTTTCTATTTTTTTCTTTCCCTTTAAATACTTCACTTCCGCTTCTCACCCTTATCTTCCTTCTCCTTCCTCCCTCATCTTCCTTCTCCTTCCTCCGTATCTTACTTTTCTATCTCCTCTCCTCCTCCCCTGAACAACCTTGACCTCCAGATTCTTCCTCTCACAGAACACCAACAATTGAGACATTAGAGAGACATCAACACCTCCTGAGAGACAAACAGAGACGATGATGAGATGCGAGATGATGCAAGAGGACTGTACATTAAGAGACAGAGATAGAAAATGTTGAGACAGGGGAGACAGTAATGCCTAACACTATAACAATTAGACAGATTGAATATATACAGTATAGCCAAGGTGTTATAGTTAGTTGTCTCTACACCTTGTCTTACACTATAGACAATATAGTCGCTACTGATCTCTC
The DNA here is from genome assembly GCF_018991925.1 of Homarus americanus. Taxonomy (NCBI): domain Eukaryota; kingdom Metazoa; phylum Arthropoda; class Malacostraca; order Decapoda; family Nephropidae; genus Homarus; species Homarus americanus. The sequence continues at coordinate 4,134 of NW_024745901.1, forward strand.
TCTCTCTCTCTCTCTCTCTCTCTCTCTCTCTCTCTCTCTCATGTTCAGAGTTATGCAGTAATACTTTCTGTACCTCGAGCATAAAACACTCAACCAAGTATAATGACAAGACACCCCCCCCACCCTCCCACACAGTGACCATGGTAGCATCACCACCACCCGGCTCACTATCATGTGAACCTCTACCTGGCGTTTATGCCCCACAAACACCAGGTACTGTCAGGTCCAGCCGTACGAGGCCCTGAATGTTATCAAATTTACGTCGGGTAGAGAAACTTAACACCAGGGGATAAAGACCAATGTTAATGGGTTATGTTGGGGGCGGTCGATGGGGGATGGTCTCAACTACTATTTCTTTAAGGATAAAAATCCCTGTGGATAAAATCTCAGCGGATAGGATACCCAAGTGAAGGGAATCCTACCGAGGGAAAGCATCGCTGCATATTATCCCCAGTCAAGGAAAACCCTCAGAAGGGATGCTCTATATAGGTTTCAAGAGGAGCTTATAGTATTTATTCCTAGTGGAGAAAATGCCAGATTGAGAGAGAGAGAGAGAGAGAGAGAGAGAGAGAGAGAGAGAGAGAGAGAGAATAACACAATAAGCATAAAACTGGAACTGATACTCATACAAGGTTTTCTTTCCTCTCTCCTCTCTACTTTCTCTCCCCACTTTCATCACTCCCCTCTTCCCTATCTCTCTCCCCGCTTCCCTCTCTCCATTCTCCTCGCCTGCCTTTTTCCCCTCCCCTTTACCCTCTGTTCCGTGCAATTTCCCCTCGCCCAACCTCTCTCTCTCTCTCTCCCATTTGTCCTCCCTCCTCCTCACTCTCTCCCCTTCCCCTCCCTCTTCTTTCATCCTTCCCTCCCTAACACTTCCCATAACAACTGTGCATGTTCAACAGTGATGTAACAATGACATGAAAATCTACTTCACTCATGCATAAGAAAACAAATTGACGCAGAATTCACACGATGATGGGAGGGGGGGGGGAAGGGAGGGAAAGGGAAGGGAGGGGAGAGGTGTAATATCTTGCCACACCATAAACAAACAGTCGACTTATTCAACTTCTTAGATGGAAAATTCACCAAACTCAGCACTTTAAACCTACTATTTTTCCCAATTTCTTCCTTGAGTACATATTTTTCCAGGGATGAAAACACACAATTCGCCTCGCAAATAACTCACTCCCAACCTAATCCAACTTCATTAAACACAAGAGATGAAACTTACCTTCAGATTTACTAATAGAAATTAGAACATTTTCCCCAATGTCTAGAACAATGATAAAGAGTTCTATATAATTTCTGATCGTTGTGGACAAGTGTAATTACCAACATCATTACGTGTTTTAAAGACTTCAGCTGTATGTCTACACTGTCTACAGTATGTATATTGTTTGTACAGTACGTGCTGAATCATTGTGAACATGTAATACGATTTTACTAAATATCTATCTGAACAACGATGTATGTATGTATGTATCCAGGCACTTTAGCTTAACTCTCAGCTCACAGCGTAAGGAATGTTTGCTGCCTCACCGACTCAAACACGAGACGTTTTTCTTCACTCTGGGGACACGAGATGAGATCATTTACCCTATCGAAGCCCGCAAAGTGAGGAACATTTTCCCACCTAATGTGTGTAAACTTTCTCACACTTTCTTACCTTAAACAACAGAGTGAGAGAGACGGTGTGGGTGTTGTGTGTGTGTGTGTGTGTGTGTGTGTGTGTGTGTGTGTGTGTGTGTGTGTGTGTGTGTGTAAACTTAACAATAATAAAATAAAGTACCACGTCAGATAATTACGTCAAGAATCAAACAGAAGTTAAATTTCAAGAGACAAATGAGATTCAATGAGCGAAAAACTAATTAAAAACTAAAATGTAAAGTTTCACGAATTGTCATAAAAAATAAAGAGATGATTGATAATAACTAGAGATCCATGAAATTAGATCCGATCAGAGTAGACAGATTGAATTATGAACAGCGACCGACAACATTTTTAGGGGACCTTAAATCTAGCGTTTAAAGTTATCTTAAACTGAGTGATGGCAACCCTACCATACAGTACATCATACGAGTAACAATACATACATACACAACAAGACAAAGACATCATACACAGGAGCGGCCTCGTTATACACCATACACAACACTGTATACTGTACACTGGTGTATAAAGAAAATGTTGTTGACTCTTTTTAGTTTATAAAATAGAAATAAATAACTTGAGATAAATAAAACTGTGACCCGTTTTCACAGCCATACCTCGCTCACCGGGCCAGACACTATACCTACGGCCAAACTTAACTTAACCTAACCTAACCTAACCTAACCTAACCTAACCTAACAATCAAGTGGTGATATTTATAAACTACATTCCCGATGAACTTCAAAATAAATCGTAACTTAATTATTTTGGGTGTAAGAAATAACTAAAAACAATTTACGGACGAAACGTTGATGTATTGAAGTAAAAGTTCGTAATTATGGGGGAAATTGTCCTATATATAAAGGTAAGATTTAGTAATGAGTAAAGATCCTATGCACGAATATGTAAAACCTGAAATATTAAATAGAAAAAGATTTGACTCAATGTGACTCCTAAGTACGTAGAGAAATAAGTGTAAGAGAATGAGTATAACAAAATAACAATACGCAGGGGAGGGGGGGGGGGTCTTAACTTATAAGTGATAAATGACCAACACGATAAAGACACAACTAACATGTAATACACAGAATAGGAGGGAGGTGTACATGGTTTATGACAAGAAGCTTCACTACCTCTGCTGTTGACCTACCTACACACACACACACACACTCACACACACTCACACACACACACACACTCACACACACACACACTCCGGCACCATATGAAATTTTCGTTTTTAAATACATAACATAACTGTCCACCTGTATCATCATTACCTGGGCGAAACAATTTGGTGGTCTGGCCAAAGGAATTAAGAATAATGGAACATGCATTACAATCCTCGAAGATAAAATTACTTCGTTAGTAATTACGTTACCTGGTGGTGTTAACGACCAATTGACACGCAAACGTAATTAACAGGATAACAAGGCGGGAACATGTTCTACTCTGGTTTATTTTCAGATTACTGTTGATATGTGTAGTGAAGTGGGAGGATCTTACAGTAAGGTGAAGATTGTTAGTCCTCCTTATTACGCGCACACACACACACACACACACACACTTGATGTTACGTAACTATTTTGTTAATTATTTCTCAATAGTTTATACATATTTAACAACATAAGGGGAACTATCGTACAAAGATATATTACTGGTGTTTAATTCAGAAGTTTCCAAGAGTTATGTCAGATCATGAGAGAGAGAGAGAGAGAGAGAGAGACGTGTATCTAACTCCGTTTTACCTCAGAGAGAGAGTCTGTCTGTGTCACGTGATGGTAAACATGTTATATAAGGTTAGGACTTATTAAAGTGATATGTGATAAATAACATTGATTAATCAGCTATGTTATTCAGAAACACATAAATAATGTGTAGCGATAAACATATACAAAAACTATATATTTTCTTTTATTGGTGATATGTCGTTATATAGACAATGTGATCGTTTGATATGTCGTAATATAACACTAATCGTTTAATATGTCGTAATACTTGCTGCTTAATCGTTGTATGTCATGTCTCTTACTACCCTTAATCGTTTAATATGTCGTAATATAACTTACTGTAATCGTTTTAATATGTCGTAATATAACACTGTAATCCGTTTAATATGTCGTAATATAACACTGTAATCGTTTAATATGTCGTAATACTCTTACTGTAATCATTTAATATGTCGTAATATAACACTGTAATCTTTTAATATGTCGTAATATAACCTGTAATCGTTTAATATGTCGTAATATAACACTGTAATCGTTTAATATCTCGTAATATAACACTGTAATCGTTTAATATATCGTTATATAAGGCAATGCTTGATCGTTTAATATGTCGTTATATAGACAATGTGATCGTTTAATATGTCGTAATATAACACTGTAATCGTTTAATATGTCGTAATATAACCACAGTGTAATAGTTTAATATGTCGTAATATAACACTGTAATCGTTTAATATGTCGTAATATAACACTGTAATCGTTAATATGTCGTAATATAACACTGTAATCGTTTAATATGTCGTAATATAACACTGTAATCGTTTAATATGTCGTAATATAACACTGTAATCGTTTAATATGTCGTAATATAACACTGTAATCGTTTAATATGTCGTAATATAACACTGTAATCGTTTAATATGTCGTAATATAACACTGTAATCGTTTAATATGTCGTAATATAACACTGTAATCGTTTAATATGTCGTAATATAACCACAGTGTAATAGTTTAAAATTTATGAAAACTTAATACCTTAATTCAGCCAAATGCCATAAGAGAGACGAGACCTGTCAGACAATAAGCCTGATTGAATAATTTCCTCAGTAACATACAAGTGAACCAAACTTGGGTACTACACAACTACAGTATCACTCAATGACTTATTTTACACTATATCTACTACCACTTAACATTTCTATATCAGTTCAACAACCATCACTCAACCTTGTTCCATGTTATTTAAAGTTTGTTAATCAATAAGAGGAATTATTATCACAACACAAGCATTCATTAATCAGTCTCCATTGTGAATCATTTTGCTGGGGTGTGTGGGAGGATTACGCTGGATAATAACTTTAGTGTTTTGTATATCCAGAAGAATCTTAACTCCAGCTTACTCCAACTAATAACTAACCTAATCTAACACAACCTAACCTAATCTAATCTATCCTAACCTGAAAAATCTCCACGACAACTTACTCCAACTAATAACTAACCAAACATAAGCTAACATAATTACAGACAGACAGACACACACACACACACACACACACACACACACACACACACACACACACACACACACACACACACACACACACACACACACACAAACACACACACACACACACACACACATAAACCATAAATATGTTATATGGAACATAAATATAACTTCCAAAATCACTCTCATATACTTCCTAACCGCGGCCTGACGAAATAGTACACCTGTAACGTTCTGTCAGGGCTCAGGTCGAGGCTCCTCCTTACTGATCATCTATACGTGTGTGTGAGTGTGAGATGTTTCCTAGTATGTAATAAAAAGGCGGGGATCCGCTTTTGAATTTTGCCACATACAGCGGCTAGTTTATTGTGCACCCATATTCATCCCGTGAACGGTAGCGTAGGCAGATTATAGTTAAACAGTAGAAGTCAGAATATTATGGAACTGAATGTTAAAAACAATGTATTTCCAAAAAATTATTTGTTTAGTTCTGTACAGTACATCGCCCTCTCCCTCAACCTGCCATTATTCAATAAATTATTTGTTCCCTCGTTCTAACAAGAGATACACGATAACATATCCTATTGGAAGATAAAATACACT
>NW_024745902.1:0-8926 GCF_018991925.1 Homarus americanus
TATCAGGGGATATGTTATACTTGATCAGGGGACTTTGTTATACTGGACCAGGGGCTTTGTTATACTCGATTAGGGAACTTTTTATACTTGATGTGGGAACTTTGTTATACTCGTCTAGGGGGCTTTGTTATACTCGATCAGGGGACTTTGTTATACTCGATCAGGGAACTTTGGTATGCTCGATCTAGGGACTTTGTTATACTGGGCCAGGGAACTTTTTTATACTCGATCAGGGTACTTTGTTACACTGGACCAGGGGACATTTTTATACTCGATTAGGGGACTTTGTTATACTTGATCAGGGGACTTTTGTTACACTCGATCAGGGGACTTTGTTATACTCGACCAGGGGCCTTTGTTATACTCAATCAGGAGACTTTGTTATACTCGATTAGTGGCCTTTGTGATACTCGATCAGGGGACTTTGTTATACTCCACCAGGGACTTTGTTATATTCGATCAGGGGATATGTAATACTCGATCAGGGGACTTTGTTATACACGATCAGGGGTTGTTGTTATACTCGTCCAGGGAGCTTTGTTATACTCGATCAGGGGACTTTGTTATACTCGATCAGGGGACTTTGTCTCATTCGATCAGGGCCTTTGTTATACTCGACCTGGGGACTTTGTTATAGTCGATCAGGGGACTTTGTTACGCTCGATCTGGGGACTTTTTTATACTGGGCCAGGAGACTTTGTAATACTCGATCAGGGGATGTTATACTCGATCAGGGGACTTTGTTATACTGGACCAGGGGACTTTGTTATACTCGATCATGGGACTTTGTTATACTCGATCAGGGAACTTTCTTATCCTCGTGCAGGGGGCTTTGTTATATTCGATCAGGGGACTTTGTTATACTCGATCAGAAGGCTTTGTTATACTTGATCATGGGACTTTGCTATACTCGACCAGGGGACTTTGTTATACACGATGAGGGGACTTTGTTATACTCGACCAGGGGACTTTTTTATACTTGACCAATGGACTTTCTTATACTCGATGAAGGCCCTTTGTTATAGTCGATCAGGGGCAATTGTTATACTCGAGCAGGGGACTTTGTTATACTCGATTAGGGGACTTTTTTATACTCGACCAGAGGACTTTTTTATACTTGATCAGGGGACTTTGTCATACTCGATCAGTGGACTTTCCTATATTTGACCGATGGATATTGCTATACTCGATGAGGGGTCTTTGTTATACTCGATCAGGGGACTTTGTGCTCTCGACCAGGACTTTGTTATACTCGATAACGAGGATATATTGCTCTCTCGATCAAGGGACTTTGTTATACTCGATCCGGGACTTTGTTATACTTGATTGAGGACTTTGTTATTCTCGATCAGAGACTTTGTTATACTTGATTGAGAGGACTTTGTTATAACAACAAGGGACACTTTGTTATGCTCGTTAGAAACTTTGTTGCTTGCTCTCGACAGGGGACTTTGTATACACCACCGGGGACTTGTTATATACTCGATCAGGATATGTTTATTGCTTTCGATCAGGGGACTTTGTTATACTCGATTCAGGGGACTTTGTTATACTCGTCCAAGGGGCTTTGTTATACTAGCATCAGAGGACTAGGTTATACTCGATGAGGGGACTTTGTCTTACTCGATCAGGGCCCTTTGTTATACTCGCCCAGGGGACTTTGTTATAATCGATTAGGGGACTTTGTTATGCTCGATCTGGGGACTTTGTTAAACTGGGCCAGGAGACGTTGTTATACTCGATCAGGGGATATGTTATACTCTCGATCGGTTTCTATACTGTAACGGGGACTTTGTTATACTCGATCTGAGACTTATTGCCTCGATTAGAAACTTTGTTTACTCATCCCAGGGGTTTGTGCTACTCGATCAGGACTTTGTTATACTCGACCAGGGGACTTTGTTATAATCGATCAGGGGTCTTTGGTATGCTCGATCTAGGGACTTTGTTATTCTGGGCAAGGGGACTTTTTTATACTCGATCAGGGAACTTTGTTACACTGGTCCAGAGGACATTTTTATACTCGATTAGGGACTTTGTTATACTCGATTAGGCGACTTTTGTTACACTCGATCAGGGGATTTTGTTATACTCGACAAAGGGCCTTTATTATACTCGATTAGGGGACTTTGTTATACTCGATATGGGGACTTTGTTATACTCGATAAGGGGAATTTGTTATACTCGATAAGGGGACTTTGTTAGACTCGAACAGGGGACTTTGTTATACTCGACCAGGGGACTTTGTTATACTCGATTAGGGGACTTTTTTATACTCGACCAGAGGACTTTGTTATACTCTATCAGGGGATATGTTATGCTCGATCACAGGACTTTATTTATACTCGACGGAGGACTTTATTCTCTCGATCAGGGGACTTTGTTATACTCAATCAGGGACTTTGTTATACTCGATTAGGGGCCTTTGTTATACTTGATGAGGGGGTTTTGTTATACTCGACCAGGGGACTTTGTCATACTCGATCAGGGGACTTTGTTATACTCGACCAGGGGACTTTTTTATACTTGATCAGGGGACTTTGTAATACTCGATCAGTGGACTTTCCTATATTTGACCGATGGACTTTGCTATACTCGATGAGGGGTCTTTGTTATACTCGATCAGGGGACTTTGTTATACTCGATCAGGGGACTTTGTTATACTTGATTAGGGGACTTTGTTATTCTCGATCAGGGGACTTCGTTATACTTGATCAGAGGACTTTGTTATACTCGACCAGGGGCCTTTGTTATGCTCGATTAGAAACTTTGTTATACTCGACCAGGGGACTTTAATATACTCCACCAGGGACTTGTTATCCTCGATCAGGGGATATGTTGTACTCGATCAGGGGACTTTGTTATACTCGGTTCAGGGGACTTTGTTATACTCGTCCAAGGGGCTTTGTTATACTAGCATCAGAGGACTAGGTTATACTCGATGAGGGGACTTTGTCTTACTCGATCAGGGCCCTTTGTTATACTCGCCCAGGGGACTTTGTTATAATCGATTAGGGGACTTTGTTATGCTCGATCTGGGGACTTTGTTAAACTGGGCCAGGAGACGTTGTTATACTCGATCAGGGGATATGTTATACTCGACCCGGGGACTTTGTTATACTGTAGCAGGGGACTTTGTTATACTCGATCTGGGGACTTTGTTATACTCGATTAGGAAACTTTGTTATACTCATCCAAGGGGTTTTGTTATACTCGATCAGGGGACTTTGTTATACTCGATCAGGGGACTTTGTCTTACTCGATCAGGGCCCTTTGCTATACTCGACCAGGGGACTTTGTTATAATCGATCAGGGGTCTTTGGTATGCTCGATCTAGGGACTTTGTTATTCTGGGCAAGGGGACTTTTTTATACTCGATCAGGGGACTTTGTTACACTGGTCCAGAGGACATTTTTATACTCGATTAGGGGACTTTGTTATACTCGATTAGGGGACTTTTGTTACACTCGATCAGGGGACTTTGTTATACTCGACAAAGGGGCCTTTATTATACTCGATTAGGGGACTTTGTTATACTCGATATGGGGACTTTGTTATACTCGATAAGGGGAATTTGTTATACTCGATAAGGGGACTTTGTTAGACTCGAACAGGGGACTTTGTTATACTCGACCAGGGGACTTTGTTATACTCGATTAGGGGACTTTTTTATACTCGACCAGAGGACTTTGTTATACTTCGATGGGGGCCTATGTTATACTCGATCAGGGCCTTTGTTATACTAGATCGAGGACTTTGTTATATACTCGATTAGGGCACTTTTTGGACTGGAATTAGGGGACTTTGTTATACTTTCCGAGCAGGGGCTTTGTTATATACTCGATCAAGGGACTTTGTTATACTCGATCAAGGGAGGCTTTATTTATACTCAATTCAAGTTACTTAACACTCGACCAGGGGACTTCCGTTATATACTTCGACCGGGCTTTGTTATACTCGATCAGGGGACTTTGTTATACTGTAGCAGGGGACTTTGTTATACTTGATCTGGGGACTTTGTTATACTCGATTAGGAAACTTTGTTATACTCATCCAAGGGGTTTTGTTATACTCGATCAGGGGACTTTGTTATACTCGATCAGGGGACTTTGTCTTACTCGATCAGGGCCCTTTGCTATACTCGACAAGGGGACTTTGTTATAATCGATCAGGGGTCTTTGGTATGCTTGATCTAGGGACTTTGTTATTCTGGGCAAGGGGACTTTTTTATACTCGATCAGGGGACTTTGTTACACTGGTGCAGAGGACATTTTTATACTCGATTAGGGGACTTTGTTATACTCGATTAGGGGACTTTTGTTACACTCGATCAGTGGACTTTGTTATACTCGACAAGGGGCCTTTATTATACTCGATTAGGGGACTTTGTTATACTCGATATGGGGACTTTGTTATACTCGATAAGGGGAATTTGTTATACTCGATAAGGGGACTTTGTTAGACTCGAACAGGGGACTTTGTTATACTCGACCAGGGGACTTTGTTATACTCGATTAGGCGGCTTTGTTATACTCGATCAGGGGACTTTCTTAAACTCGATGAGGGGCCTTTGTTATACTCGATCAGGGGCCTTTGTTATACTTGATCAGGGGACTTTGTTATACTCGATTAGAGGCCTTTTTTGGACTCGATTAGGGGATTTTGTTATACTCGAGCAGGAGGCTTTGTTATACTCGATCAGGGGACTTTGTTATACTCGATCAGGAGGCTTTGTTAAACTCGGTCAGGGGATTTTACTATACTCGACCAGGGGACTTTGTTATACTCGACCAGCGGGCTTTGTTATACTCGAATAGGGGACTTTGTTATAATCGATCAGGAGGCTTTGTTTTATTCGATCAGGGGACTTTGCTATACTCGACTAGGGGACTTTGTTATACTCGAACAGGGGGCTTTGTTATTCTCGACCAGAGAACTTTTTTATACTTGACCAATGAACTTTGTTATACTCCATGAGGGGCCTTTGTTATACTCGATTAGGGGACTTTGTTATACTCGATCAGGAGGCTTTGTTATACTCGATGAGGGGACTTTGTTATACTCGATCAGTGGACTTTGTTATACTCGATTAGGCGGCTTTGTTATACTCGATCAGGGGACTTTCTTAAACTCGATGAGGGGCCTTTGTTATACTCGATCAGGGGCCTTTGTTATAATAGATCAGGGGACTTTGTTATACTCGATTAGAGGCCTTTTTTGGACTCGATTAGGGGACTTTGTTATACTCGTCCAGGGGGCTTTGTTATACTAGCATCAGAGGACTTTGTTATACTCGATGAGGGGACTTTGTCTTACTCGATGAGGAACCTTTGTTATACTCGACCAGGGGACTTTGTTATACTCGATAAGGAGCCTTTGTTATACTAGATCAGAGGACTTTGTTATACTCGATTAGAGGCCTTTTTTGGACTCGATTAGGGGACTTTGTTATACTCGAGCAGGGGGCTTTGTTATACTCGATCAGGGGACTTTGTTATACTCGATCAGGAGGCTTTGTTATACTCGATGAGGGGACTTTGCTATACTTGACCAGGGGACTTTGTTATACTCGAGCAGGAGGCTTTGTTATACTCGATTAGGGGACTCTGTTATACTCGATCAGGAGGCTTTGTTATATTCGATCAGGGGACTTTGCTATACTCGACCAGGGGACTTTGTTATACTTGAACAGGGGACTTTGTTATACTCGACCAGGGGACTTTGTTATACTCGATTAGGCGGCTTTGTTATACTCGATCAGGGGACTTTCTTATACTCGATGAGGGGCCTTTTTTGGACTCGATGAGGGGCCTTTGTTATACTCGATCAGGGGACTTTGTCTTACTCGACCAGGGAACTTTTTTATACTCGAGCAGGGGGCTTTGTTATATTCGATCAGGGGACTTTGTTATACTCGATCAGGAGGCTTTGTTATACTTGATCAGGGAACTTTGCTATACTCGACCAGGGGACTTTGTTATACACGAACCGGGGACTTTGTTATACTCGACCAGGGAACTTTTTTATACTTGACCAGAGGACTTTGTTATATTCGATTAGGGGACTTTGTTATACTCGATGAGGGGACTTTGTTATACTCGAGCAGGGACTTTGTTATACTCGATCAGGGGACTTTTTTATACTCGACCAGAGGAGTTTGTTATATTCGATTAGGGGACTTTGTTATACTCGAACCAGGGGACTTTTTTATACTTGACCAATGGACTTTGTTCTACTCAATGAGGGGCCTTTGTTATACTCGATCAGGGGACTTTGTTATACACGACCAGAGGACTTTGATATACTCGATCAGGGGATATGTTATACTCGATCAGGGGACTTTGTTATACTCAACCAGAGGGCTTTGTTATACTCATTCAGGGAACTTTGTTATACTCGATTAGGGGCCTTTGTTATATTTGATGAGAGGGTTTTGTTATACTCGACCAGGGGACTTTGTTATACTCGATCAGGGGACTTTGTTATACTCGATCAGGGGATATGTTATACTCGATGAGGGGACTTTGTTATACTCGATCAGGGACATTGTTATACTTGATTAGGGGACTTTGTTATACTCGATTAGGGGTCTTTGTTATACTTGATCAGAGGACTTTGTTATACTCGACCAGGGGCCTTTGTTATGCTCGATTAGAAAACTTTGTTATACTCGACCAGGGGACTTTGTTATACTCCACCAGGGCCTTTGTTATACTTGATCAGGGGATATGTTATACTCGATCAAGGGACTTTGTTATACTCGGTAGAGGGGACTTTGTTATACTCGTCCAGGGGGCATTGTTATACTAGGATCAAAGGACTTTGTTATACTCGATGAGGGGACTTTGTCTTACTCAATCAGGGCCCTTTGTTATACTCGACTAGGGGACTTTGTTATAATCGATTAGGGGACTTTGTTATGCTCGATCTGGGCACTTTGTTAAACTGGGCCAGGAGACGTTGTTATACTCGATCAGGGGATATGTTATTCTCGATCAGGAAACTTTGTTATACTCGTTCAGATGACTTTGTCTTACTCCATCAGGGCCCTTTGCTATACGCGACCGGGGGACTTTGTTATAATCGATCAGTGGACTTTAGTATGCTCGATCTAGGGACTTTATTATACTGGGCAAACGGACTTTTTTATATTCGATCAGGGTATATGTTATACTCGATCAGGGGACTTTGTTGTACTCAACCAGAGGACTTTGTTATACTCGATCAGGGGACTTTGTTATACTCAATCAGGGGACTCTGTTATACTCGATTTGGGGCCTTTGTTATACTCGATGAAGGGGGCTTTGTTATACTCGACCAGGGGACTTTGCTATACTCGACCAGGGGAATTTGTTATACTCGATGAGTTGCTTTGTTATACTCGACGAGGGGACTTTTTTATACTTGATCAGGGGACTTTGTCATACTCGATCAGTGGACTTTCCTATATTTGACCAATGGACTTTGCTATACTCGATGAGGGGCCTTTGTTGAACTCGATCACTGGGCTTTGTTATACACGACCAGGGGACTTTGTTATACTCGTTCAGGGGTCTTTGATATACTCGACCAGAGGACTTTGTTATACTCGATCAGGGGATATGTTAAACTCGATCAGGGGACTTTGTTTTACTCGATTAGGGGGCTTTGTTATACTTGATCATAGGACTTTGTTATACTCAACCAGGGCCCTTTGTTATACTCGATTAGAAAACTTTGTTATACTCGACCAGGGGACTTTGTTATACTCCACCAGGGACTTTTTTATACTCTATCAGGGGATATGTTTTACTCGATCAGGGGACTTTGTTATACTCGGTTCAGGGGACTTTGTTATACTCGTCCAGGGGGCTTTGTTATACTAGGATCAGGGGACTTTGTGATGCTCGATCAGGGGACTTTGTCTTACTCGATCAGGGCCCTTTTTTATACTCGACCAGGGGACTTTGTTATAATCGATTAGGGGACTTCGTTATGCTCGATCTGGGGACTTTGTTAAACTGGGCCAGGAGACGTTGTTATACTCTATCAGGGGATATGTTATACTTGATCAGGGGACTTTGTTATACTGGACCAGGGGACTTTGTTATACTCGATTAGGGGACTTTGTTATACTCGATGAGGGAACTTTGTTATACTCGTCTATGGGGCTTTGTTATACTCGATCAGGGGACTTTTGTTATACTCGATCAGGGAACTTTGTTATACTCGACCAGGGGCCTTTGTTATACTCGATTAGGGGACTTTGTTATACTGGATAAGGGGACTTTGTTATACTCGATAAGGGGAATTTGTTATACTAGATAAGGGGACTTTGTTAGACTCGAACAGGGGACTTTGTTATACTCGACCAGGGGACATTGTTATACCCGATTAGGCGGCTTTATTATACTCGATCAGGGGACCTTCTTATACTCGATGAGGGGCCTTTGTTATACTCGATGAGGGGCCTTTTTATACTAGATCAGGGGACTTTGTTATACTCGATTAGAGGCCTTTTTTGGACTCGATCAGGGGACATTGTTATACTCGAGCAGGGGGCTTTCTTATACTCGATCAGGGGACTTTGTTATACTCGATCAGGAGGCTTTGTTATACTCGATCAGGGGACTTTGCTACACTCGACCAGGGGACTTTGTTATACTCGATTAGGGAACTTTGTTATACTTGACCAGGGAACTTTTTTATCCTTGACCAATGAACTTTGTTATACTCGATGAGTGGCCTTTGTTATACTCGATGTGGGGACTTTGTTATACTCGACCAGGGGACTTTGTTATTTTCGATCAGTGGACTTTTTTATACTCGACCAGAGGACTTTGTTGTCCACAATCAGGGAATATGTTATACTTGATCACGGGACTTTGTTATACTCAACTAGGGGACTTTGTTATACTCGATCAGGGGACTTTGTTATACTCTAAAG
>NW_024745903.1:0-42151 GCF_018991925.1 Homarus americanus
TTTCTACTCTAAGGCTTATTAGGCGTGGTGATGGTGTAACGACCACGGTCGTACACGTCAGTTAACGCCAAAATCACATGATTCATATTACGCTCAATAGCCCACAAAACATGTACCTCTGCTTTTATTTTGAGTCCTCCTCTGAGGAGTCCGTTTTCTCGTCACTTCAAGACGCCTCAGTCCTCCGTTATCCCATTTTCTCTGACTTACTGAAACCAACCTCTCTATATAATGTATTTGAATGTGAGAGAGAACACCCTGGTTTAGAGTCAGCTTAGATATGTCGGTTTACAGTTGAAACATTCAAGATCCATTGTGAGTGGTGTTGAACGCTTCAACTGTCCTTATTGTTGGTAAGACGTGTCAAGTAAGTGAGTGTTGAGTCTGCCAGGACAAACGATACCCATCGGTTTCGTTTCCTAAGATATCCAGGAGTTTCTGATCGCGCCTGAAGTTAGATCATTTTGTCGCCCCGACATCAGAGAATCTGATGTTTGTAGTTTAATTAGTGTCAGTTATCTATTTAAGAAAGTCATTAATTTCCTGAACTATTCTGTCAACTGGTATAATCTCCAAGATCTAACGTCTCCCTGTGAATAGTTCCTTGTTCGCTGTAGGCCTGAGCTTGCAGAATTGTTGTTATCAACGTGTATATTCCACCTTTTCCTGGCAAGCTCAACCTCTGGTTAGATTATATGAATAGACATAGGAAATTACCCTGATCCGGAACACCGGAGTTCATAATTAAGTATACGGTGATCCAAAATGGTAGAGAAGGTATGTTGTTGGTAAGATCGACCTTTCTGGCATGATTATGGAGGCTCAAGCCGCCCAGCGGGGGCACGTATATACCTCTACACGAGGGAGAATCACGCATTCGTGACTCTTCTCCCACGTCTACAGGTACGTTCACGTGTGTTCCACGCCGCCATATTAACTCAGTTTAACTTAGTCGTTTTTGCGAATATCAGTGTTCATGTTTCAACATAGTACCTTCAGTGCCAATTAAGTCAAGTAAAGTAGAGCTCTAGCTATCGTCTGAACCGGTGCCAGACGTATGTTTTGTATAGTGAAGTTAAATATTCACGCATTCGTGACTCTTCTCCCACGTCTACAGACGCGGATGTGTTAGCCACTCTCCTGAAGGTCGATAGCTACCTATGGGCACCATGGCTCTTGAAGACTGTCTCTAAGGGCGCATTTAGAATCCCAGGACACGATCCCCGGGAAGCGCCCCCACCACTCTGCCAGTGTGTAACGAGTCAACCTCCCTGAGTGCACCTAGCGAGCGAGCCTTCAGCTTGGCGGTCGCTGTAAACAACTCTGGCCCACTGACTCGGTCATATGATCATGGTCTACCTACTGGTCTTGGTTATATGGATGGAGCCGTATTAATATCCATGCTTAGGGATGACTAGCAGAAATATAGTCATCCCAGGTTAAGTATTGAACCACTGAATGAGAGTTCAAGGTACCAGGTTGTTCCTTGCAAACTAACAGGAGGTATTGTATGTTACTATAATTGTGGAGTTAGTCCAGTGTGTTATGTATTCATCTGTAGTACCCATGAAAGAATAACCTGAGAGTATGATGTTCTAACCACGAATTGAGAAGGTAATTTGTTCCTTGTTAAAGTAAGACCTGCTGGTCCAGGGTTATTGACAGTGTGTAAGCATTTCTAAATCTTACTTGTCACAGAAATACTACAACAGTGTCCAACAAAGTAATGAATATTTGGAGGTGTTTAATGAGGTAATAAGTTCTTGAAGTGTTGGATGACTTAATAAGTTAATTTCGGTTATGTTTAGCCTGAGTGAATCTAAGATGCATCTTCTCCACTCACTGTATTAATAAATATTGAGTTAGTAATCTGAGTATCACCACTCTACTCCTTCTAAACATTGGTTCCCAGAAAATAATACTTACTCACGTGCCTAGACATCTACCACACTACCCAAAACCCTTCCATGAGTTCTGTTATATCATGAAAAGTCTGGGTGGTGGCAGCTACCCCTTGTAAGTATAAAAGGTGTTATACAAAGAATAACATGGTTCCCCAGACTAACCCATGTATAAGAAAGACATAAAACAAAGTATACTTCAGAAAGGTAAGAACATTGAAACTGAGAATACAATCTATATGAAAGGAAATGAAAAGAAAGAACCTTGACTTGGACAACATAAGTAGAGAAGCATAAGAGTTACTTATCTAAGAATATATGAGAATATAAGGTATATAGAGGTAAAGAACATATAAGAATATAAGTAAGAACATATAAGAATAAATATATATGTAAAGAATGGAAGGAGAATAAGTATATTAAACAGGGTACTCATTGGAGGAATGCTACACAGAACAAATGAGTATATGAATAAATAGAATACTAACAGAAAACAGTAGCTGGATGGTAAATTATTGAAAAGAGAAAACTCGGCCCGTTACAATGGGTATCTGAAGTCTGCTGTTGATAAATTTACTTATGCAATAACTAGTAGTTTTAAGAAGAATACTTATACTAAAGGACTTTGTCAGATGTTGTTTGAATATAATATTGTAGATTTGTGTGTATCTTTGCCAAACAAAGTTTATTTGAAACCTTGGTTCATGGAGAGTGTATCTGTAAGAATTGATAAGCTAGAGTTTAAAAAAAAAGAGAATGTAATCCTTTTGAGTGACGGCAAATATTCCTTGAGAAAATATATGAGTACCATAAGGAAAATGTTATTCATATGTACTGTGATGGTTCAGTTAATGGGAATCGGGCCGGATGTGGCATTGTCTTTAGGGAATTTTTTGAATATGGTATTAGTGTTGAAGAAAGAATATCCAAGAGAATTGGGGATAGAAGTTCCAGCACCACTGCTGAACTTTATGTTATATATGTGGGACTTAAGAATGCCTTTGTGAGGAAAAAGACTGTTTTTGGGTTTGTTGACAGTCAAGGTGCTCTATTTGCTCTAAATTCTGAAGTGCCTCTTGATGATGATTTAGTTTTAAAATGTAAGAAGTGTATTCAGGACATAAAATCACTTGGATATGATGTTAGTTTTATGTGGATTCCATCCCATTGTGGTATTTATATGAATGAGGTTGCTAATGATTTAACTAAGCAAGGGTGTGGCAAAGAAATTGTAGAATACGATTGTATTTTGGGTATTAAAAGAATAAAATCTGGAATGGTAAAAACCCGACAGCAATGGGAAATGGACAATATTCGGAAAATTTTTAACAACGGCAGTAGTAGTTTGAAACATTATGTTCGAGTTTTGAATTCTACAAGTTCTACTTATGGTAAGGCTTCGGTTAAGTTTGATACATTTGTGGTGAGACTACGCTTTGGATACAAATATTATTGGCAATATATTGAAGGAACTGGTGGCATTCCTTGTAAACTGTGTGGTTATGTAAAGTCTCATACATTATATCATTACATTATGGAATGTAACTGTTTATCAGATTTTAGGGGTGATGGTATTACTGATATTACAGAGATGGTTTGTTATTTGATAAACAAAAATATGGTTAAGAATATTATGAAAAAATTCTGTAAGTTTAACATAAGATTATAGATTTTATGCATATCTTTTTGTTGTATACACATCTGATTTATGATTAGTAGAATGTTAAAGAGCTCTTGTTAAGACTAGTTTTGGGCGGGCTAACCAGCTCCTTTTGATGTAATTGTCAATAAATGTTTTGAATTTGAATTTGAATTTGACCCTTGATGGCGCTTAGTGAGTCTAACTGCCATTATTGTTGGGGAAGTAAAGACATGGCCTCCTTGAAGAGTTACTGCCATCTAAACCATCAATGGGGTTTACACTCGTTGTACTGATCATGGTTGAAGAATGAATAGCACCATCAATTTTCTTTCGCTTATCGACCAAGTGGGAAGTATTATCTTCACTGCTCGTACCCTCTCCATTCCTCCTTTCATTCTTCTTTTTGCTCTTCGCAATTTTAAACGGCTCTTGTTCTTCACATTCACTGCTGCTAGACAGCTCCAAATCCGTCAACAGTCCTCCAGCAGTACCCTGGGCTACATTGCTGTGAGTGCTGTATCCACCACCCAATTCCGTCATTTTAGTAAGCGACCTGCTCGTCGAAGCTCTTCCGCCAGCCATGACCGTACGTGTCCAGCCAGGGAGGTGTAGGAGAGCGACCTGCACGTCCGACCAGTACGGCCAGCGTTCCAGAAGTGATTTCCTGACAAGGACCCTCTATAGGTATACGTTGAGATTTTGGAGATAAGGAGATTGACATGTTCTTTCAGGAGATTAATGGCTTTCTTGAATAGACAATTGACACTAACTAAACTACAAACATCAGATTCTCTGATGTTTGGGCATTAAAATGATCTAATTTCAGTAGTATTCAGAAACTCCTGGCTTTCCCCAGGGACGCTATCACGGGATGCCATTCGTACTGGCAGACTCGACACTCACTTATTTGACAAGTGTTACCAACAATAAAGAAGGTTGAAGCTTTCAACATCACTCACAAAGGATCTTGAATGCTTTAACTGTATTGAGACATATCTAAGTGGACTCAAAACAATGGCGTCCTCTCTCACATTTAAATTCACTTTATAGAGAGGTTGGTGTCAGGAAGTCAGAGAAAATGAACGGCACCCAAGCTTGGGAGCGATGAGAAAACGGATGCCTTAGATGGGAGACTCAATAAAGAAGGCATAGTTACATGTTTTGTGGGCTATTGAGCGCAATATGAATCGTCTGATTCTCCTTTAACTGACGTGTATGGCCGTGGTCATTACGCTAACACTGGTCAATAATATTCATAAAGAAAGAATGAAAAAAAAACGCACCAGCCACCCGCCCGAACAGCGGGCGATTAAGCAAATAAGTGGTTAAATAATAGTGATTTATGTTTGCTTGTTTTTAGATTACATGCTAATATAACAATGAAGTGTAAAGAATAATATAATGATTGGTTAGATAAATACCATTTAGTTATCTATACTTTTAGTTTTGTTGTATATGAGTTTGACGGTTTATCTACAAACATCTCTCGTCACAGACCCTTGTTGCACCAATTTAAAAGCAAGGTAATGTTATTATGCAATGTCCATTGCTTTAATCGCAACAACATTTTTGACATCGCTTCTCGGCCTTTTGGCTAAGATCAAAGTGTAGTATCTGTTCTTATCAGCTTAGTATCTGATACGATCCCCATGTGGGATCTTCGATATTAAACTGATTTTTGGATCTTGGCGAAGTGCTAGGGGCTTGCCCCACCTTTGCCGCGGATTGGCCCGGTATTGCAGTGACTCCGGGATCGGTCCACTCCCCAAGGGGAGAAATTAAATCATTTTATTATACATAACTTTTGAGTAAGATGGCGATGGACATAGTGTATTATAATCGCTGTACATAGTATAGTATGTCACTTTTACTTTTACTTTTATTCTCTTCGCCACTGATCGGCTTGTTAGCCGCTTGGGCGATCGGTCATGTCTCTGATTACTTTTCCTTTTCATTTATCTTCTTCACCAAAAGATCGGCTCGCTAGCCGCCCGGCGATCGGTCACGTCTCTATCACGCACTGTTGGCAAATACTGAGCAGGCACCGGCTCCTGAATGTACCTGAACCCGCTCCAGTGTTGGTCAAGTTTGTCTTGAAAGAGCTCACACTCGGTGCCGTCACAACACTCTCTGGTAGATTGTTCCAAGAGTTTACAACCCTCACTCCGAAAAAGTTTGCCCTCACAGTTTTCTGGACTTGCGGCTTCTTCAATCTTGAGTTGTGACCCCTTGTGAGGCGAGCGTCCGCCAGCTCCAAGTAAGAACACTCAACTGAGTAGTGCTCCCTGAGATGCTTATACACCTCAACTAGGTCCCCCCTTGCCCGTCTGTAGTATAAGCTAGGCAAGTTCAGGCGCTCCAATCTCTCAGGGTAGCTGTGGTGCCGAAGTGCAGGCACCAGTCTGGTGGCCCTCCTTTGGACATTTTCAACCAACTGACAGTCCCTAGCATATCTCGGGGACCAGATGGGGTGACAGTACTCCAGATGGGGAAGCACTTCACTCCTGAAGATCGTTACGAAGGACGGACCGTCTAGATATCTAATCGACCTTCTTATAAGACCCAATAATTTGTTTGCCTGATTTACCTTCTTCTCGCAATGGCCCGAGAACTTCAGCTCATTGTCAACATACACGCCTAGGTCCTTCTCACATACAGTCTCAACTAGTGCAGTTTCTTCATCCCGTTGGGACATATGATACGCCTCCTTACCGTTGGTACGCCCCAGGTGCATCCTCTTACACTTCGTGACATTGAATCTCAGCAGCCATTTCTTCGACCATTTCTGGAGCCCACAGAGGTCCTTCTGCAGCTCTTCACAGTCCGCTTAGTTCCTAATTTCCCGAAATAACTTGGTGTCATCGGCAAACATTTGTATGGAGGAGTGTACAACGTCAGGCATGTCATTTATGAAACAAACAAACAACAGCGGGCCCAATACACTGCCCTGTGGTACCCCACTTGTGACAGGTACAGATGACGATTTCGTGCCATTAATCACCACACACTGCTTGCGGTCATGTAGAAAGTCTTCTATCCACGCTAGGACATTTCCCCGAATTCAGGTACCCTTCCAGTTTGATTTTCAGCCTTTCGTGGGGTACACTGTCGAAAGTCTTGGCAAAATCTAGGTAAATAATGTCGATATTACCACCCCGTTCCAGAATATGGGTCAGACACAGGTGCGACCTTTTTCTGGGTTGCAAAAAAGCACGATGTAACTCCATTTATTCGGTCCTTGGGTGGTTACCATCTGAATTTGAATTGAATTGAATCAGATTATTTAGCCAGAAAAAAACAGATACAGAGTGGATAATAATAACAATATTAACATGGCTGAGCCACTTGAGAACCTGAGCTCTCTTTTTAGACACCTGATACATACTCTACATTTATCTCAAGGAAGTATTATGTAACATTTAGTATCATCTGGAATAGTACAATAGGATGGTGGTAATAAGAACATCTTATAATGTTACCACGGTTATCACTTCAATATTTATTAATTTTATTTATTTATTATTTTTTATTTATATTGTTACGCCGTCTCTTAATTTACTTTAATATCCAAGGTTCTGGGCGTAACCAAAAAAAAAAGTGAAGTAAATTAAAAGGGAATAAAAATAAATAAAGTAAACCTTTAAGAATTTAATTAAATTAGATATTAACACAATAAAGAGCCTCGTAGGCTGTCACAACAAATTGATTCACTATCGAAACCTTTAAGACACAAATGATACGAAAACATCGAAACAGGATTACGTTAACACTGCATAAACATATAAATAACGAACACAAAAAATAACTATCGTGAAACAACACTGAATTACTTCAATGTAACTAAGCAAACACTGATGGACACATAAGAGACATAAATAGGTACTCGAATAGATATACCACATTGGTGGCGACAGGAACAACACAAATAAAATAAGTATAAGTAACAGGTGACGGATGTCACTCCAAAAAACGTGAACTGAATGACAAGGAGGACTGGACTGAACTCAGTCTACAGGTGGACTACTATATATAGGGTCGGCTCTGGCGCCAATGCGACCCACCTGTTAAACATGGGTCGTTTAACGATGCAGATGGTCGTTAGAGAAACAAAGAATGCTTGTTACAATACTAAATGAAGAAATAAGATGGGCTTCAACAAATAATAACAGTTAAAACCTTAACAGCACAGGGTAAGGTGACTAGATTATATAATGGTAAATATAACACATCATTACAGGAATAATATGGAACAACATGGAAGCATGTTATATAAAAAAATAGGAAAATACAACACGGTCATAACAATATATATATATATATATATATATATATATATATATATATATATATATATATATATATATATATATATACATAAATTACAGTGGAATTGAAAAGCATAAGTATAATGGGGGAGCAGTACATCATAGGTTGTACAGTAGTAAGGTTGAACAAGAGGACAGCTGTCGGAATTATGTGTAGTTGGCAACAAGAGATCGTGGGCCCTTCGTGCACCTGTGCCGTCCGGCAGACAGAGGTACAGCGACATCGTTTGCCAGCGTAAATAAAATGGGTCATTAATGCCTTCCTAAAGAAACTATCGACATGGGATCAGGTTTGTTCCACTCTACGATTTTTTTCCGATTTTTCCACCAAGTTTGATGAAAAAACGATTGTGCCGTTTCTGCTGTCCAGCACAGACACACGGCTATTCCTATACTATATTAGAGGGATTGTCGTGGTTGTTATAAACATGGTCGTGGTTGTTATAATCATGATCGTGGTTATTATAATCACGGTCGTGGTTGTTATAATCATGGTCGTGGTTGTTATAATCATAGTCGTGGTTGTTATAATAATGGTCGTGGTTGTTATGATCATAGTCGTGGATGTTATAATCATGGTCGTGGTTGTTATAATCATGGTCGTGGTTATGATCATGGTCGTGGTTGTTATAATCAGTCGTGGTTAGAATTACACGGGTTATGTGACTGGTAGTCGTGGTTGTTATAATCTGAAGTACGGTCGCTATAATCGCGGTCGGCGCTGTTATAATCATGTAGGTCGTTATGATCATGGTCGTGGTTGTTATAATCATGGTCGTGGTTGTTATAATCATGGTCGTGGTTGTTATAATCATGGTCGTGGTTATGATCATTCGTCGTGGTTGTTATAATCATGGTCCTGGTTGTTATTATTATGGTCGTGATTGTTACAATAAGGGTCATACCTGAGACTAACACAGGTAGAATAAACCCCACACCTAATCTTTAATCTCAATAAACCCAGATTAACCTCACCTAATCAACAGGATTACAGATCATTACGATTGTACCACCAATACCGATACATTTCACACTGGATTAATAACAAAACATTTAATCACATTTTCAATAGCTAATGTCTTACGGATACTGTAAGTGTCTAGAATACTATTGGAAGGAATAGAATAAAGATTAGAATAATTAGTTAAAGAAATATTCGCCATAAGGAGAGGTTAAAATCATAAAAAAATTATTATGAATCACCGATGAACATTCCAAGAAAAATTATCTTATGAAGAGAAGCGACCTTGATTCTGGTTAGATTAGTCACCATCTGCTTAAGTCATCACCTGTGTTAAATAATCATAGTCATCATCTACATTAGTCAGTTTTAGGCCCATCTCACATGACTGACCTACCATCGATGTTCTTTCCGCGCGAGGGTGTTAGTTTCCAATGCGTCTTATTATTTCCGCTGGTGGATGTAAGACCAGCTACCCTCACTGACGCAGCTACTGCATGGTCAATTTGTTGTTCTTGTTTATAAATGCCTTCTAATCTGTGTCAAGTCTATCTGTCTATTGCCATCCCAACTGATTGTTCGTCTGCGTGGTGTTTGACTGTAAGCCCTTCTGTACTCTTTGTGTCGTCAAAACTTTCTGTCTTATCCGTTGTTGGCGTGTGTCTGCCTGTTTGTCTAATGCGAACCAATCAGTCAGCTCTGTCTGTCTGTCTGTCATGTTAGTTGCCATATTGTCTATTTGTGCATGTATGAATCTGTCTATTTTTTGTCAACCTCCTGTCTGTTTCACTGTCTATATTCACCATGTGTCGATTGTTGTCATTTCTGTCTGTCTTTATGTACGCGTCTGTCTTATATGTTGTCTTTGTCTTTCATAAGTCTGTCTATCTGTCTGTCTTTCTGTGTGTCCTTGAATCTGTCTGTATTATGTCTATGTCTTTTGTTTGTCCGCTTCTCTCTCTCTCCATTTTTATGGATACTATCTCTATCTTTATTTATATATCCCTATGTCTCCCCATTACACTACTCATCATATTTAGCAATTTTTCTTCCTTATTAAATAGGTGATTTTAATATGGTATTCTGGGAACTTTAAAAAAACACATCCCTCCATTCATACCTCCACCTCTCACTATCCCTTTCTCCCATCTCCTATACTCTCTCGCCTCTTAAGAATAATAATGCTTCAGTCGCTCTTCTTCTCCTTCTCTTCTCCCTTTCTATCTTCTCCATGCACCCTAAGTTGATATCTTATTCACAGTCATTGCAATTAAGCACATACTAGTGGGTACTGAGAACGTTGAACTATAACCAGAGACTCATGGATAACTGCCCCCCACCTGTTATTCTTCAACTATTCAAGTCGTTTCACTTTTATTCTTCTATTACATCATTCTTTCCTAATCAACATGGCACAAGAGAAAAGTAAGAGAGCTGTATGATAACTCAATCATCCTGCCGGCTGATAGTATACAACATTTTTGCATAAATGATTAATCACCACATTTTCACCGTTGACAGATGCCATAACGCAGGAACAGACAGACAGACAGACACACGCCTAGTCCTATAGTATATTAAATTATGTTTATTGCAATGGTAATTACTTATCTATTTACATGACATCAATACTATTAGAATGAACATATGCATGAAGATCCGTTAACCTTTTTTCAAACTATTAACATTCGAGGAAATAAGAACATTCTTTTTGGAGTAGTCCCTTGGATTTTCCATATATTCCAAAACAGAGTCAAGAATGATCGTCATTCCCTACATTTACTACATTCTCTTTAGAAACCGAACCAACTCTATTTCCTAACAGACAATGATTACCATTTTGCTCTAGATTGCTATCCACAAAAACATTATTGGATTCCGTCTCTACTAACGTTTAATTTTCTTTTAAATTATCTTTATTAACAACAGCAACATCACTACAGTATATGGCACAAGATTCACGAAGTATTTTTTGATATCCAATACTGCTTGTTTGAACTCATCGATCTCCTTACGGAGTTCTACTAGATTGTTAGGGGCTATAAGGTTATTGCCCCCGTTACCAATGTCCTTCTGTGCTGCTGCATTACGTATTTCCATACGCTTTTCCCACACATTTACAGCACTTGGTGTCCCTGCAACATCGCTCCTTACAGCGTCACCTTTATCCTCTTGATTAGTGGACTGAGCTCGTTATTGCAATTGATGATCTTTCGGTTTTTTAGGACACACCCAGGAGCTGGCATTGTGAGCACCCCCACAATTTCAACATTTTGGTGTAATTTTCTCCTTCGCCTTAAGTTTATCTCCACATACCTTAGATTCATGCATTTTTCCACAGAATCTACATCGAAAATCATTATGGCATTTCCACGCCATGTGCCCCCACTTGCAACACTTATAGCATATTAGTGGAGATTCGTTGTCGACAGCAACCCGTTTATATCCCAAACATCTCACAACTAAGAGGTTATCAAAGTTTTGAATTACCAGCTGATTTGACTGTAAATTGTAGAGGTTTGACGACTTATATCAAAGATGATATTCCAGCATCTTTTCATTCCGCTCTAAAAATAAACGGTACCGAGTATTTGTGTGTTAGTATTACGCTTCAAGATGCTACACTGTTCATTATTAATGCTTATGTGCATGCTGACTCCTTGACAGCTGATGATCTGCCGGACATTATTTTTGCTGATGATTGTTTACTAATTGGTGATTTGAACGCTAGGCACATCAATCTTGGCAATAGAGGTTCTCAAAATCACAATGGAATGGTTCTGAAAAATATCGTAGACTCTATAGAAGATGCTAGGGTCCTCTGAGCTGGTGAGCCGACACATGTTAAATGGGGTAGACTTGATTATGCAATACTTTTTAATATGTTAGATGTGCATGCAAATTTGAATATTGTGGATCCGCTTTTGAGTGATCAATTTGCAATTAAATTGAAGCTTCATTTGAACAAAAATTTTTATGTTAACAATAGGAAAAGGCATACAATAACAGTAGGCCAACATAGTGAATTGGTAGCCAAAGTCGGCGAGTGGTATAAAGCGTACAAAAAGCTTGGAATTAAAGTTGAAAACATATTTTATGATGATTTGTTAGTAGTGATTGATTCCATTTTGAATAAGCCAAGGAGACAGTATGGATATAACACAAAACCTAAGCCTAGGTATTATAATGATAAGATTATAAAGGGGTGGAATAAGTTACTGAGGAAATGTCATAGTAAGTGGAGTAAAGATCCTAGCAATGAAAAAAACCGGAAAACTCTGATTGAAGTGGCAGAGTGTACAACAGAGTTCAATCAGAAAGCCAGAAGTATGTATTGGAGTGGTTTTTTTGAGAGAGATTGCTCAATCAAAATTTTTGAATCAGGTTTGGGATGGTGTGAATAGGGTAAGAGGAGTCAAGAAGAAATTTAATGTTCATCCCAATCTAAACGCCAAAGCTAATGAACTAATGAATAAGTGGGCGTATGCATCTAATTATGAGTGTCTCCCATGTAATGTTCAGATTTACTTGAGGAATTCAAGATCTATGAAGCGAAGGTTGGTGAATATCCAAAGTACTGAAAGTGAGGAAACCTGTGTTCCTTTTATTAAGGATGAAATTCTGAATGCTGTAAAGAGAGGGAAGTCTAGTGCTCCTGGCAGGGATGGTCTAACTTATGATGTTATAAATTATCTTATAAGTATGGAGGACAACCCAATTCTAGATCTCTTTAATTTGTCATATGAAAATGGAAGACTGCCAGTGAAATGGAATATGGCACTCATTGTTCCTATGCCTAAGGGCGATAATGATTATAGACCCATATCCTTAACATCTTGTCTATCTAAAATGATGGAGTGAATGGTATTAAATAGATTATTGTACAAAATTGATGGTTTCTTGTTTAGTAATTTGTTTGGATTTTTAAAGGGTAAAAGCACTACAGATTGTGTGATTAAATGTCTTAGTAATGCTAATGTCAACTGTAGACTGTTTGTAGACCTTAAAAGTGCCTTTGATAAGGCAAATAAGGAAGTGATCTTACAAAGTCTTGTAAGTAAAGATATAAAAGGGAAATTAGTGATGTGGATTACAGATTACTTAACTGACAGAAAAGCGAGTGTCTAGTTTCAAGGTCATGAATCGGAAGAAAATAGTCTAGGGTTGGGTACCCCACAAGGTGGAGTTCTTAGCCCTATGCTTTTTAATATTCTTATGGACAGAATAGCTAGTTACAAATTCCAGGGCGAGTCCCAAGTAATCATTTATGCTGATGACATTCTGATCCAAGGTAAGAATGAGGAAGATATGTCTAGGGTCATTGATCAGCTGCAATATCTTTGTATCTCCTTGGGACGGGTCATTAATGAAAATAAAACCAAATTTAGTCAAGGGCAGTAAATGGAAAAGTATTTTGGTTAAATGGAATAAAATTGCAAAAAAATCCCGTTACAAATATCTGGGAATATTTGTGGGTATAAATAATAATGCTAAGGATCAAATTACTTATGTTAAAAATATATGGACAGCGAGGCTAAAGTTTTGTCAAATAGAGCAAATGGTGTTGGTATACCAGTTTTAAGATCTATGTATTTAAGTACACTTAGAAGTATCATTGATTATTCAGCTCCAGTTCTAGCTTCTTACTCAGGAAAAGATCTTAGGCTATTAGAGCTTATTCAGAATGAAGCAATGAGGATTTTGCTTGGTTGTCCAAGGACAACAAGAATAGAGGTTATGAGGATGGAGCTAAATGTCCCGAGCATAATGCACAGAATTAGGGAGTTGACTGTCATTTCTACTCTAAGGCTTATTAGGCGTGGTGATGGGTATCTGAAGTCTGCTGTTGATAAATTTACTTATGCAATTACTAGTAGTTTTAAGAAGAATACTTATACTAAAGGACTTTGTCAGGTGTTGTTTGAATATAATATTGTAGATTTGTGTGTATCTTTGCCAAACAAAGTTTATTTGAAACCTTGGTTCATGGAGAGTGTATCTGTAAGAATTGATAAGCTAGAGTTTAAAAAAAAAAGAGAATGTAATCCTTTTGAGTTACGGCAAATATTCCTTGAGAAAATATATGAGTACCATAAGGAAAATGTTATTCATATGTACCAGATGGTTCAGTTAATGGAATCGGGCCGATGTATATTGTCATTAGGGAATTTTTTGAATATGGTATTAGTGTTGAAGAAAGAATATCCAAGAGAATTGGGGATAGAAGTTCCAGCACCACTGCTGAACTTTATGTTATATATGTGGGACTTAAGAATGCCTTTGTGAGGGAAAAGACTGTTTTTGGGTTTGTTGACAGTCAAGGTGCTCTATTTGCTCTAAATTCTAAAGAGCCTCTTGATGATGATTTAGTTTTAAAATGTAAGAAGTGTATTCAGGACATAAAATCACTTGGATATGATGTTATTTTATGTGGATTCCATCCCATTGTGGTATTTATATGAATGAGGTTGCTGATGATTTAACTAAGCAAGGGTGTGGCAAAGAAAGTGTAGAATACGATTGTATTTTGGGTATGAAAAGAATAAAATCTGGAATGGTAAAAATCCGACAGCAATGGGAAATGGACAATATTCGGAACATTTTTAACAACGGCAGTAGTAGTTTGAAACATTATGTTCGAGTTTTGAATTCTACAAGTTCTACTTATGGTAAGGCTTCGGTTAAGTATGATATATTTGTGATGAGACTACGCTTTGGATACAAATATTATTGGCAATATATTGAAGGAGCTGGTGGCATTCCTTGTAAACTGTGTGGCTATGTAAAGTCCCATACATTATATCATTACATTATGGAATGTAACTGTTTATCAGATTTTAGGGGTGATGGTATTACTGATATTACAGAGAGGGTTTGTTATTTGATAAACAAAAATATGGTTAAGAATATTATGAAAAAATTCTGTAAGTTTAACATAAGATTATAGATTTTATGCATACTTTTGTTGTATACACATCTGATTTGGCGATTAGCAGAATGTTAAAGAGCTCTTACACTTAGTTTTGGCAATATTAACCAGTTCCTTTTGATGTAATTGCCACAAATGTTTTAATTTGAATTTGAATTTGACCCTTGATGGCGCTATGAGTCTAACTCGCTATTATTGGTGAAGTAAAGATACGCCTCGAAGAGTTACTCGCTATCTAAACCATCACTGTGGGTTTTCATACTGTTGTACTGATCATGGTTGAAGAATGAATATAATTCATCAATTTTCGCTTATCGCCAAGTGGGAAGTATTATCTTCACTGCTCTTCCAAATTTCCATTCCTCCTTTCATTCTTCTTTTTGCTCTTCGCAACTTTAAACGGCTCTTGTTCTTCACATTCACTGCTGCTAGACAGCTCCAAATCCGTCAACAGTCCTCCAGCAGTACCCTGGGCTACATTGCTGTGAGTGCTGTATCCACCACCCAATTCCGTCATTTTAGTAAGCGACCTGCTCGTCGAAGCTCTTCCGCCAGCCATGACCGTACGTGTCCAGCCAGGGAGGTGGAGGAGAGCGACCTGCACATCCGACCAGTACGGCCAGCGTTCCAGAAGTGATTTCCTGACAAGGACCCTCTATAAGTATACGTTGAGATTTTGTAGATAAGGAGTTTGACATGTTCTTTCAGGAGATTAATGGCTTTCTTGAATAGACAATTGACACTAACTAAACTACAAACATCAGATTCTCTGATGTTTGGGCATCAAAATGATCTAATTTCAGTAGTATTCAGAAACTCCTGGCTTTCCCCAGGGACGCTATCACGGGATGCCATTCGTACTGGCAGACTCGACACTCACTTATTTGACAAGTGTTACCAACAATAAAGAAGGTTGAAGCTTTCAACATCACTCACAAAGGGTCTTGAATGCTTTAACTGTAATGAGACATATCTAAGTGGACTCAAAACGATGGTGTCCTCTCTCACATTTAAATTCACTTTATAGAGAGGTTGGTGTCAGGCAGTCAGAGAAAATGAACGGCACCCAAGCTTGTCAGCGATGAGAAAACGAATGCCTCAGATGGGAGACTCAATAAAGAAGGCATAGTTACATGTTTTGTGGGCTATTGAGCGCAATATGAATCGTCTGATTCTCCTTTAACTGACGTGTATGGCCGTGGTCATTACGCTAACACTGGTCAATAATATTCATAAAGAAAGAATGAAAAAAAAACGCACCAGCCACCCGCCCGAACAGCGGGCGATTAAGCAAATAAGTGGTTAAATAATAGTGATTTATGTTTGCTTGTTTTTAGATTACATGCTAATATAACAATGAAGTGTAAAGAATAATATAATGATTGGTTAGATAAATACCATTTAGTTATCTATACTTTTAGTTTTGTTGTATATGAGTTTGACGGTTTATCTACAAACATCTCTCGTCACAGACCCTTGTTGCACCAATTTACAAGCAAGGTAATGTTATTATGCAATGTCCATTGCTTTAATCGCAACAACATTTTTGACATCGCTTCTCGGCCTTTTGGCTAAGATCAAAGTGTAGTATCTGTTCTTATCAGCTTAGTATCTGATACGATCCCCATGTGGGATCTTCGATATTAAACTGATTTTTGGATCTTGGCGAAGTGCTAGGGGCTTGCCCCACCTTTGCCGCGGATTGGCCCGGTATTGCAGTGACTCCGGGATCGGTCCTCTCCAAGGGGAGAAATTAAATCATTTTATTATACGTAACTTTTGAGTAAGATGGCGATGGACATAGTGTATTATAATCGCTGTACATAGTATAGTATGTCACTTTTACTTTTACTTTTATTCTCTTCGCCACTGATCGGCTTGTTAGCCGCTTGGGCGATCGGTCATGTCTCTGATTACTTTTCCTTTTCATTTATCTTCTTCACCAAAAGATCGGCTCGCTAGCCGCCCGGGCGATCGGTCACGTCTCTATCACGCACTGTTGGCAAATACTGAGCAGGCACCGGCTCCTGAATGTACCTGAACCCGCTCCAGTGTTGGTCAAGTTTGTCTTGAAAGAGCTCACACTCGGTGCCGTCACAACACTCTCTGGTAGATTGTTCCAAGAGTTTACAACCCTCACTCCGAAAAAGTTTGCCCTCACAGTTTTCTGGACTTGCGGCTTCTTCAATCTTGAGTTGTGACCCCTTGTGAGGCGAGCGTCCGCCAGCTCCAAGTAAGAACACTCAACTGAGTAGTGCTCCCTGAGATGCTTATACACCTCAACTAGGTCCCCCCTTGCCCGTCTGTAGTATAAGCTAGGCAAGTTCAGGCGCTCCAATCTCTCAGGGTAGCTGTGGTGCCGAAGTGCAGGCACCAGTCTGGTGGCCCTCCTTTGGACATTTTCAACCAACTGACAGTCCCTAGCATATCTCGGGGACCAGATGGGGTGACAGTACTCCAGATGGGGAAGCACTTCACTCCTGAAGATCGTTACGAAGGACGGACCGTCTAGATATCTAATCGACCTTCTTATAAGACCCAATAATTTATTTGCCTGATTTACCTTCTTCTCGCAATGGCCCGAGAACTTCAGCTCATTGTCATCATACACGCCTAGGTCCTTCTCACATACAGTCTCAACTAGTGCAGTTTCTTCATCCCGTTGGGACATATGATACGCCTCCTTACCGTTGGTACGCCCCAGGTGCATCCTCTTACACTTCGTGACATTGAATCTCAGCAGCCATTTCTTCGACCATTTCTGGAGCCCACAGAGGTCCTTCTGCAGCTCTTCACAGTCCGCTTAGTTCCTAATTTCCCGAAATAACTTGGCGTCATCGGCAAACATTTGTATGGAGGAGTGTACAACGTCAGACATGTCATTTATGAAACAAACAAACAACAGCGGGCCCAATGCACTGCCCTGTGGTACCCCACTTGTGACAGGTACAGATGACGATTTCGTGCCATTAATCACCACACACTGCTTGCGGTCATGTAGAAAGTCTTCTATCCACGCTAGGACATTTCCCCGAATTCCGTACCCTTCCAGTTTGATTTTCAGCCTTTCGTGGGGTACACTGTCGAAAGTCTTGGCAAAATCTAGGTAAATAATGTCGATATTACCACCCCGTTCCAGAATATGGGTCAGACACAGGTGCGACCTTTTTCTGGGTTGCAAAAAAGCACGATGTAACTCCATTTATTCGGTCCTTGGGTGGTTACCATCTGAATTTGAATTGAATTGAATCAGATTATTTAGCCAGAAAAAAACAGATACAGAGTGGATAATAATAACAATATTAACATGGCTGAGCCAGTTGAGAACCTGAGCTCTCTTTTTAGACACCTGATACATACTCTACATTTATCCCAAGGAAGTATTATGTAACATTTAGTATCATCTGGAATAGTACAATAGGATGGTGGTAATAAGAACATCTTATAATGTTACCACGGTTATCACTTCAATATTTATTAATTTTATTTATTTATTATTTTTTATTTATATTGTTACGCCGTCTCTTAATTTACTTTAATATCTGCCCCATGTAACTAAAAAAGTGAAGTAAATTAAAAGGGAATAAAAATAAATAAAGTAAACCTTTAAGAATTTAATTAAATTAGATATTAACACAATAAAGAGCCTCGTAGGCTGTCACAACAAATTAATTCACTATCGAAACCTTTAAGACACAAATGATACGAAAACATCGAAACAGGATTACGTTAACACTGCATAAACATATAAATAACGAACACAAAAAATAACTATCGTGAAACAACACTGAATTACTTCAATGTAACTAAGCAAACACTGATGGACACATAAGAGACATAAATAGGTACTCGAATAGATATACCACATTGGTGGCGACAGGAACAACACAAATAAAATAAGTATAAGTAACAGGTGACGGATGTCACTCCAAAAAACGTGAACTGAATGACAAGGAGGACTGGACTGAACTCAGTCTACAGGTGGACTACTATATATAGGGTCGGCTCTGGCGCCAATGCGACCCACCTGTTAAACATGGGTCGTTTAACGATGCAGATGGTCGTTAGAGAAACAAAGAATGCTTGTTACAATACTAAATGAAGAAATAAGATGGGCTTCAACAAATAATAACAGTTAAAACCTTAACAGCACAGGGTAAGGTGACTAGATTATATAATGGTAAATATAACACATCATTACAGGAATAATATGGAACAACATGGAAGCATGTTATATAAAAAAATAGGAAAATACAACACGGTCATAACAATATATATATATATATATATATATATATATATATATATATATATATATATATATATATATATATATATATACATAAATTACAGTGGAATTGAAAAGCATAAATATAATGGGGGAGCAGTACATCATAGGTTGTACAGTAGTAAGGTTGAACAAGAGGACAGCTGTCGGAATTATGTGTAGTTGGCAACAAGAGATCGTGGGCCCTTCGTGCACCTGTGCCGTCCGGCAGACAGAGGTACAGCGACATCGTTTGCCAGCGTAAATAAAATGGGTCATTAATGCCTTCCTAAAGAAACTATCGACATGGGATCAGGTTTGTTCCACTCTACGATTTTTTTCCGATTTTTCCACCAAGTTTGATGAAAAAACGATTGTGCCGTTTCTGCTGTCCAGCACAGACACACGGCTATTCCTATACTATATTAGAGGGATTGTCGTGGTTGTTATAAACATGGTCGTGGTTATTATAATCATGATCGTGGTTATTATAATCACGGTCGTGGATGTTATAATCATGGTCGTGGTTGTTATAATCATAGTCGTGGTTGTTATAATAATGGTCGTGGTTGTTATGATCATAGTCGTGGATGTTATAATCATGGTCGTGGTTGTTATAATCATGGTCGTGGTTATGATCATGGTCGTGGTTGTTATAATCATAGTCGTGGTTGTAATGATCATAGTCGTGGTTGTTATAACGCGGTCGGGTTGTTATAATCATGGTCGTGGCTGTTATAATCATGGTCGCTATATAATCATGGTCGTGCTTGTTTAAAATCATGGTCGTGGTTGTTATAATCTATAGTCGTGGTTGTTATAATCATTATGGTCGTTATAATTATAGTCGGGTTGTTATAATCATGGCTGGGTTGTTATAATAATCATGGTCGAGGTTGTTATAATCATGGTCGTGGTTATGATCATGGTCGTGGTTGTTATAATCATGGTCGTGGTTGTTATAATCATGGTCGTGGTTGTTATAATCATGGTCGTGGTTATGATCATTCGTCGTGGTTGTTATAATCATGGTCCTGGTTGTTATAATCATGGTCGTGATTGTTACAATAAGGGTCATACCTGAGACTAACACAGGTAGAATAAACCCCACACCTAATCTTTAATCTCAATAAACCCAGATTAACCTCACCTAATCAACAGGATTACAGATCATTACGATTGTACCACCAATACCGATACATTTCACACTGGATTAATAACAAAACATTTAATCACATTTCCAATAGCTAATGTCTTACGGATACTGTAAGTATCTAGAATACTATTGGAAGGAATAGAATAAAGATTAGAATAATTAGTTAAAGAAATATTCGCCATAAGGAGAGGTTAAAATCATAAAAAAATTATTATGAATCACCGATGAACATTCCAAGATAAATTATCTTATGAAGAGAAGCGACCTTGATTCTGGTTAGATTAGTCACCATCTGCTTAAGTCATCACCTGTGTTAAATCATCATAGTCATCATCTACATTAGTCAGTTTTAGGCCCATCTCACATGACTGACCCACCATCGATGTTCTTTCCGCGCGAGGGTGTTAGTTTCCAATGCGTCTTATTATTTCCGCTGGTGGATGTAAGACCAGCTACCCTCACTGACGCAACTACTGTATGGTCAATTTGATGTTGTTCTTGTTTATAAATGCCTTCTAATCTGTGTCAAGTCTATCTGTCTATTGCCATCCCAACTGATTGTTCGTCTGCGTGGTGTTTGACTGTAAGCCCGTCTGTACTCTTTGTGTCGTCAAAACTTTCTGTCTTATCCGTTGTTGGCGTGTGTCTGCCTGTTTGTCTAATGCGAACCAATCAGTCAGCTCTGTCTGTCTGTCTGTCTGTCATGTTAGTTGCCATATTGTCTATTTGTGCATGTATGAATCTGTCTATTTTTTGTCAACCTCCTGTCTGTTTCACTGTCTATATTCACCATGTGTCGATTGTTGTCATTTCTGTCTGTCTGTATGTACGCGTCTGTCTTATATGTTGTCTTTGTCTTTCATAAGTCTGTCTATCTGTCTGTCTTTCTGTGTGTCCTTGAATCTGTCTGTATTATGTCTATGTCTTTTGTTTGTCCGCTTCTCTCTCTCTCCATTTTTATGGATACTATCTCTATCTTTATTTATATATCCCTATGTCTCCCCATTACACTACTCATCATATTTAGCAATTTTTCTTCCTTATTAAATAGGTGATTTTAATATGGTATTCTGGGAACTTTAAAAAAACGCATCCCTCCATTCATACCTCCACCTCTCACTATCCCTTTGTAAAGGCCTAGGACTTAGGGATAGAAATCCCTTACCAGGCTAATCAGGATCTTAATAAAGGAAAGTCAAGGACCATGGTTTTCCGAGGAATAACAAACAACCGTTAGAGATTGGCATCTCTTTACTATAAAAATATAACACAAAACTCTGACACCACTCAACAAATATCAAATAATTACGGGAGTCAAACAATTAATGGAAGCAACAATTAAAGGAATCAAACAAATAATGGGAGTCAGCAATTAATGGAATCAAACAATTAAATGGAGTCAACAATTGATAGTATCGAACAATAAAGGGGAGTCAGCAATTAATGGAATCAAACAATTAAATGGAGTCAACAATTGATAGAATCGAACAATAAAGGGAAGTCAGCAATTAATGGAATCAAACAATGAACAAATATTTCCTACGGCAGTGGCCCTGGGGGAAGGTTCTGGAACACGGTGATGCACACTCAGGGCAGGGAAGCGTCCATTCACTCCACACTCAGCAACGTCTTGAAAAGGCAGGAGAACACCGGGGCACCGACGGAATGTGACGAACTGATGGTCGTGGTATGCGGTAGTGGTAGATGACCAGAGAGTTGGCAGTTGATAGGTGAAGGTCTGGGAACACAGCCCACGAGTCCAGGACCTATGATGAGATCACAGCCAGAATTTTGACGGACAGCAGGGTAGCTAGATACTGACGGTATGGCGGCTGGGTTGAATCTGCTCGTGGTGGAGATAGTCGCTGCCGTTATCACCTCCCTCTTAAGAATAATAATGCTTCAGTCGCTCTTCTTCTCCTTCTCTTCTCCCTTTCTATCTTCTCCATGCACTCCTGTTATTATCTTTTTATCTCTTCTCCTTTTCCATGTACAGTCAGCCACAGGAATAAGTACACACTGTAGCTGTAAGGTCTGGTAACGTTGAAACTGCGCATCCAGACTCATGATGAAACTCAGCTCCCCCCACCTGTTATCTCTAACTATTTTCTGCTTCCCCTTCTTTATTCTTCTATTTACTCATCTTCCTTCCTTTACTAATCCAAACAACATGAAAAAAAAGTAGGCTAAGAGAAAAAGTCGGGGGAGGAGGAGCTGCAGATAACTGCAATCATCCTGCTGGCTGACACCGTACAGCAAACATCTACAAATAAATGGTTAATTAATGCCTTCCTAAAGAAGAAACCATCGATTAAGGGACCAGGTTTGTTCCACTTACGAATTTTTATGATTTTTCCACCAAGTTTGATGAAAAAAGATTGTGCCGTTTCGGCTACCCAGAACAGACAGAGACAGATGACACACGAATCCCATAGTATATTAAATTATGTTTATTGTAATGGTAATTATCTATTTACATGACATCAATACTATTAGGAATGAACATATGCATGAAGATCCGTTAACCTTTTTTCAAATCCATTAATATTCGAGGAAATTAAGATGACATTATGATCCAATAGGAACAAATACCCCCCTCATATTCTTCACCAAAATAAGAACATTCTTTTTGGAGTAGTCCCTTGGATTTTCCATATATTCCAAAACAGAGTCAAGAATGATCGTCATTCCCTACATTTACTACATTCTCTTTAGAAACCGAACCAACTCTATTTCCTTACAGACAATGATTACCATTTTGCTCTAGATTGCTATCCACAAAAACATTATTGGATTCCGTCTCTACTAACGTTTAATTTTCTTTTAAATTATCTTTATTAACAACAGCAACATCACTACAGTATATGCACAAGATTCACGAAGCATTTCTTGGATATCCCAATACTGCTTTGTTTGAACTCATCGATCTCCTCTACGGAGTTCTACTAGATTGTTAGGGGCTATATATTGCCCCTCAGCTACCACACGTCCTCTGTGTTGCCCATTACGTATTTCCATACGCTTTTCCTGTACACATTTACAGCACTGGGTGTCCCTGCAACATCGCCCCTTACAGTGTCACCTTTTTATCCTCTTGATAGTGGATTGAGCTTTATTGCACTGATGATTCGGTTTTTTAGACACACCCAGGAGCTGGCATTGTGAGCACCCCCACAATTTCAGCATTTTGGTAATTTTCCTTCGCTTAAGTTTATCTCACATACCTTTAGATTCATGCATTTTTCCACAGAATCTACATCGTGAAAAATTATTATAGCATTTGATATGTGCCCCCACTTGCAACACTTATAGCATATTAGTGGAGATTCGTTGTCGACAGCAACCCGTTTATATCCCAAACATCTCACAACTAAGAGGTTATCAAAGTTTTGAATTACCAGCTGATTTGACTGTAAATTGTAGAGGTTTGACGACTTATATCAAAGATGATATTCCAGCATCTTTTCATTCCGCTCTAAAAATAAACGGTACCGAGTATTTGTGTGTTAGTATTACGCTTCAAGATGCTACACTGTTCATTATTAATGCTTATGTGCATGCTGACTCCTTGACAGCTGATGATCTGCCGGACATTATTTTTGCTGATGATTGTTTACTAATTGGTGATTTGAACGCTAGGCACATCAATCTTGGCAGTAGAGGTTCTCAAAATCACAATGGAATGGTTCTGAAAAATATCGTAGACTCTATAGAAGATGCTAGGGTCCTCTGAGCTGGTGAGCCGACACATGTTAAAGGGGGTAGACTTGATTATGCAATACTTTTTAATATGTTAGATGTGCATGCAAATTTGAATATTGTGGATCCGCTTTTGAGTGATCAATTTGCAATTAAATTGAAGCTTCATTTGAACAAAAATTTTTATGTTAACAATAGGAAAAGGCATACAATAACAGTAGGCCAA
Organism: Homarus americanus; assembly: GCF_018991925.1. Taxonomy (NCBI): domain Eukaryota; kingdom Metazoa; phylum Arthropoda; class Malacostraca; order Decapoda; family Nephropidae; genus Homarus; species Homarus americanus. Next base: position 24,107 of record NW_024745903.1, read on the forward strand.
CATAGTGAATTGGTAGCCAAAGTCGGCGAGTGGTATAAAGCGTACAAAAAGCTTGGAATTAAAGTTGAAAACATATTTTATGATGATTTGTTAGTAGTGATTGATTCCATTTTGAATAAGCCAAGGAGACAGTATGGATATAACACAAAACCTAAGCCTAGGTATTATAATGATAAGATTATAAAGGGGTGGAATAAGTTACTGAGGAAATGTCATAGTAAGTGGAGTAAAGATCCTAGCAATGAAAAAAACCGGAAAACTCTGATTGAAGTGGCAGAGTGTACAACAGAGTTCAATCAGAAAGCCAGAAGTATGTATTGGAGTGGTTTTTTGAGAGAGATTGCTCAATCAAAATTTTTGAATCAGGTTTGGGATGGTGTGAATAGGGTAAGAGGAGTCAAGAAGAAATTTAATGTTCATCCCAATCCAAACGCCAAAGCTAATGAACTAATGAATAAGTGGGCGTATGCATCTAATTATGAGTGTCTCCCATGTAATGTTCAGATTTACTTGAGGAATTCAAGATCTATGAAGCGAAGGTTGGTGAATATCCAAAGTACTGAAAGTGAGGAAACCTGTGTTCCTTTTATTAAGGATGAAATTCTGAATGCTGTAAAGAGAGGGAAGTCTAGTGCTCCTGGCAGGGATGGTTTAACTTATGATGTTATCAATTATCTTATAAGTATGGAGGACAACCCAATTCTAGATCTCTTTAATTTGTCATATGAAAATGGAAGACTGCCAGTGAAATGGACAATGGCACTCATTGTTCCTATGCCTAAGGGCAATAATGATTATAGACCCATATCCTTAACATCTTGTCTATCAAAAATGATGGAGTGAATGGTATTAAATAGATTATTGTACAAAATTGATGGTTTCTTGTTTAGTAATTTGTTTGGATTTTTAAAGGGTAAAAGCACTACAGATTGTGTGATTAAATGTCTTAGTAATGCTAATGTCAATTGTAGACTGTTTGTAGACCTTAAAGTGCCTTGATACAAATAAGGAGGTGATCTTAGAAACTCTTGTATGTAAAGGTATAAAAGGGAAATTATTGATGTGAATTACAGATTACTTAACAGAAAAGCGAATGTCTGGTTTCAAGGTCATGAATCGGAAGAAAAAGTCTCGGGTTGGGTACCCCACAAGGTGGCGTTCTTAGCCCTATGCTTTTTAATATTCTTATGGACAGAATAGCTAGTTACAAATTCCAGGGTCCCAAGTAATCATTTATGCTGATGACAATCTGATCCAATGTAAGAATGAGGAAGATATGTCTAGGGTCATTGATCAGCTGCAGTATCTTTGTGTCTCCTTGGGACTGGTCATTAATGAAAATATAACCAAATTTCAGTTAAGGGCGGCAAAAGGAAAAGAATTTTGGCTAAATGGAATAAAATTGCAAAAAGAATCCAGTTACAAATATCTGGGAATGTTTGTGAGTGTAAATAATAATGTTAAGGATCAAATTACTTATGTACCTCTGAAAGTTTTGTCACACAGAGGAAATGGTGTTGGTATACCAGTTTTAAGATCTATGTTCTTAAGTACAGTTAGGAGTATCATTGATTATTCAGCTCCAGTTCTAGCTTCTTACTCAGGAAAAGATCTTAGGCCATTAGAGCTTATTCAGAATGAAGCAATGAGGATTGTGCTTGGTTGTCCAAGGACAACAAGAATAGAGATTATGAGGATGGAGCTAAATTTCCTTAGCATAATACTCAGAATTAGGGAGTTGACTGTCATTTCTACTCTAAGGCTTATTAGGCGTGGTGATGGGTATCTGAATTCTGCTGTTGATAAATTTACTAAAGCAATTACTAGTAATTTTAAGATGAATACATATACTAAAAAACTTTGTCAGATGTTGTGTGAATATAATATTGTAGATTTGTGTGTACCTTTGCCAAGCAAAGTATATTTGAAACCTTGGTTCATGGAGAGTGTATCTGTAAGAATGGATAAGCTAGAGTTTAAAAAAAAAAAGAATGTAATCCTTTTGAGTTACGGCAAATATTCCTTGAGAAAATATCTGAGTACCATAAGGAAAATGTTATTCATATGTACTGTGATGGTTCAGTTAATGGGAATCGGGCCGGATGTAGCATTGTTATTAGGGAATTTTTTTTAATATGGTATTAGTGTTGAAGAAAGAATATCCAAGAGAATTGGGGATAGAAGTTCCAGCACCACTGCTGAACTTCATGCTATATATGTGGGACTTATGAATGCCTTTGTGAGGAAAAAGACAGTTTTTGGGTTTGTTGACAGTCAAAGTGCTCTATTTGCTCTAAATTCTAAAGTGCCTCTTGATGATGATTTAGTTTTAAAATGTAAGTAGTGTATTCATGACAAAAAATCACTTGGATATGATGTTAGTTTTATGTGGATTCCATCCCATTGTGGTATTTATATGAATGAGGTTGCTGATGATTTGGCTAAGCAAAGGTGTGGCAAATAAATTCTAGAATATGATTGTATTTTGGGTATTAAAATAATAAAATCTGGAATGGTAAAAATCCGACAGCAATGGGAAATGGAGAATATTCGGAAAATTTTGAACAATGGTAGTAGTAGTTTGAAACATTATGTTCGAGTTTTGAATCCTACAAGTTCTACTTATGGTAAGGCTTCGGTTAAGTATGATACATTTGTGATGAGACTACGCTTTGGATACAAATATTATTGGCAATATATTGAAGGAACTGATGGCATTCCTTGTAAACTGTGTGGCTATGTAAAGTTTCATACATTATATCATTACATTATGGAATGTAACTGTTTATCAGAATTTTGGGGTGATGGTATTACTGATATTACAGAGATGGTTTGTTATTTAATAATCAAAAATATGGTTAAGAATATTATGAAAAATTTCTGTAAGTTTAACATAAGATTGTAGATTTTATGCATATCTATTTGTTGTATACATATCTTATTTATGATTAGTAGAATGTTAAAGAGCTCTTGTTAAGACTAGTTTTGGGCGGGCTAGTTAGCATGCTAACCAGCTTCTTTTGATGGAATTGTCAATAAATTTTTTGAATTTGAATTTGAATTTGACCCTTGATATGCTTAGAGTCTAACTGCCATTTATTGTTGGGGAAGTAAAGACATGGCCTCCTTTCGAAGAGTTACTGCCATCTAAACCATCAATGGGGTTTACACTGGTTGTACTAATCAAGGTTGAAGAATGACTCGCACCATCAATTTTCCTTCACTTATCCACCAAGTGGGAAATATTATCTTCACTGCCTGTACCCTCTCTATTCCTCCCTTTATTCTAGTTTTTGCTATTAACAACTTTAAACGGCTCCTGTTCTTCACATTCACTGCTGCTAGACAGCTCCAAATCCGTCAACAGTCCTCCAGCAGTACCCTGGGCTACATTGCTGTGACTGCTGTATCCACCACCCAATTCTGTCATTGTAGTAAGCAACCTGCTCGTTGAAGCTCTTCCGCCAGCCATGACCGTACGTGTCCAGCCAGGGACGTGTGGGAGAGCGACCTGCACGTCCGACCAGTACGGCCAGCGTTCCAGAAGATTTGACAAGGACCTCTATAGGTATACGTTGAGATTGAGATAAGAGGATTGACATGTTCTTTTGTGAGATTAATGGCTTTCTTGAATAGACACTGACACTATCTGAACTACAAAACATCAGACTTTGATGTTTGGGCATTAAAATGATCTAATTTTGCAGTATTCAGAAACCTGGCTTTCCCAGGACGCTATCACGGGATGCCACCCGTAATTGGCAGACCTGACACTACTTATTTGACAAGTGTTACCAATAATAAAGAAGGTTGAAGCTTTCTAAACATCACTCACAAAGGATCTTGAATGCTTTAACTGTATTGAGACATATCTAAGTGGACTCAAAACAATGGCGTCCTCTCTCACATTTAAATTCACTTTATAGAGAGGTTGGTGTCAGGAAGTCAGAGAAAATGAACGGCACCCAAGCTTGGGAGCGATGAGAAAACGGATGTCTTAGATGGGAGACTCAATAAAGAAGGCATAGTTACATGTTTTGTGGGCTATTGAGCGCAATATGAATCGTCTGATTCTCCTTTAACTGACGTGTACGGCCGTGGTCATTACGCTAACACTGGTCAATAATATTCATAAAGAAAGAATGAAAAAAAAACGCACCAGCCACCCGCCCGAACAGCGGGCGATTAAGCAAATAAGTGGTTAAATAATAGTGATTTATGTTTGCTTGTTTTTAGATTACATGCTAATATAACAATGAAGTGTAAAGAATAATATAATGATTGGTTAGATAAATACCATTTAGTTATCTATACTTTTAGTTTTATTGTATATGAGTTTGGCGGTTTATCTACAAACAACTCTCGTCACAGACCCTTGTTGCACCAATTTAAAAGCAAGGTAATGTTATTATGCAATGTCCATTGCTTTAATCGCAACAACTTTTTTGACATCGCTTCTCGGCCTTTTGGCTAAGATCAAAGTGTAGTATCTGTTCTTATCAGCTTAGTATCTGATACGATCCCCATGTGGGATCTTCGATATTAAACTGATTTTTGTATCTTGGCGAAGTACTAGGGGCTTGCCCCACCTTTGCCGCGGATTGGCCCGGTATTGCAGTGACTCCGGGATCGGTCCACTCCCCAAGGGGAGAAATTAAATCATTTTATTATACGTAACTTTTGAGTAAGATGGCGACGGACATAGTGTATTATAATCGCTGTACATAGTATAGTATGTCACTTTTACTTTTATCCTCTTCGCCACTAATCGGCTTGTTAGCCGCTTGGGCGATCGGTCACGTCTCTCATTACTTTTCCTTTTCATTTATTTTCTTCACCAAAAGATCGGCTCGCTCGCCGCCCGGGCGATCGGTCACGTCTCTGTCACGCACTGTTGGCAAATACTGAGCAGGCACCGGCTCCTGAATGTACCTGAACCCGCTCCAGTGTTGGTCAAGTCTTGTCTTGAAAGAGCTCACACTCGGTGCCGTCACAACACTCTCTGGTCGATTGTTCCAAGAGTTTACAACCTCTACTCCGAAAAAGTTTGCCTCACAGCTTGACTCCAGGCTTCTTCAATCTTGGAGTTGTGACCTCAGAGGCGAGCACTGCCAGCTCCAAGTAAGAACACTCAACTGAGTAGTGCTCCCTGAGATGCTTATACACCTCAACTAGGTCCCCCCTTGCCCGTCTGTAGTATAAGCTAGGCAAGTTCAGGCGCTCCAATCTCTCAGGGTAGCTGTGGTGCCGAAGTGCAGGCACCAGTCTGGTGGCCCTCCTTTGGACATTTTCAACCAACTGACAGTCCCTAGCATATCTCGGGGACCAGATGGGGTGACAGTACTCTAGATGGGGAAGCACTTCACTCCTGAAGATCGTTACGAAGGACGGACCGTCTAGATATCTAATCGACCTTCTTATAAGACCCAATAATTTATTTGCCTGATTTACCTTCTTCTCGCAATGGCCCGAGAACTTCAGCTCATTGTCAACATACACGCCTAGGTCCTTCTCACATACAGTCTCAACTAGTGCAGTTTCTTCATCCCGTTGGGACATATGATACGCCTCCTTACCGTTGGTACGCCCCAGGTGCATCCTCTTACACTTCGTGACATTGAATCTCAGCAGCCATTTCTTCGACCATTTCTGGAGCCCACAGAGGTCCTTCTGCAGCTCTTCACAGTCCGCTTAGTTCCTAATTTCCCGAAATAACTTGGCGTCATCGGCAAACATTTGTATGGAGGAGTGTACAACGTCAGGCATGTCATTTAAGAAACAAACAAACAACAGCGGGCCCAATACACTGCCCTGTGGTACCCCACTTGTGACAGGTACAGATGACGATTTCGTGCCATTAATCACCACACACTGCTTGCGGTCATGTAGAAAGTCTTCTATCCACGCTAGGACATTTCCCCGAATTCAGGTACCCTTCCAGTTTGATTTTCAGCCTTTCGTGGGGTACACTGTCGAAAGTCTTGGCAAAATCTAGGTAAATAATGTCGATATTACCACCCCGTTCCAGAATATGGGTCAGACACAGGTGCGACCTTTTTCTGGGTTGCAAAAAAGCACGATGTAACTCCATTTATTCGGTCCTTGGGTGGTTACCATCTGAATTTGAATTGAATTGAATCAGATTATTTAGCCAGAAAAAAACAGATACAGAGTGGATAATAATAACAATATTAACATGGCTGAGCCACTTGAGAACCTGAGCTCTCTTTTTAGACACCTGATACATACTCTACATTTATCTCAAGGAAGTATTATGTAACATTTAGTATCATCTGGAATAGTACAATAGGATGGTGGTAATAAGAACATCTTATAATGTTACCACGGTTATCACTTCAATATTTATTAATTTTATTTATTTATTATTTTTTATTTATATTGTTACGCCGTCTCTTAATTTACTTTAATATCCAAGGTTCTGGGCGTAACCAAAAAAAAAGTGAAGTAAATTAAAAGGGAATAAAAATAAATAAAGTAAACCTTTAAGAATTTAATTAAATTAGATATTAACACAATAAAGAGCCTCGTAGGCTGTCACAACAAATTGATTCACTATCGAAACCTTTAAGACACAAATGATACGAAAACATCGAAACAGGATTACGTTAACACTGCATAAACATATAAATAACGAACACAAAAAATAACTATCGTGAAACAACACTGAATTACTTCAATGTAACTAAGCAAACACTGATGGACACATAAGAGACATAAATAGGTACTCGAATAGATATACCACATTGGTGGGGACAGGAACAACACAAATAAAATAAGTATAAGTAACAGGTGACGGATGTCACTCCAAAAAACGTGAACTGAATGACAAGGAGGACTGGACTGAACTCAGTCTACAGGTGGACTACTATATATAGGGTCAGCTCTGGCGCCAATGCGACCCACCTGTGAAACATGGGTCGTTTAACGATGCAGATGGTCGTTAGTGAAACAAAGAATGCTTGTTACAATACTAAATGAAGAAATAAGATGGGCTTCAACAAATAATAACAGTTAAAACCTTAACAGCACAGGGTAAGGTGACTAGATTATATAATGGTAAATATAACACATCATTACAGGAATAATATGGAACAACATGGAAGCATGTTATATAAAAATTATAGGAAAATACAACACGGCCATAACAATATATATATATATATATATATATATATATATATATATATATATATATATATATATATATATATACATAAATTACAGTGGAATTGAAAAGCATAAGTATAATGGGGGAGCAGTACATCATAGGTTGTACAGTAGCAAGGTTGAACAAGAGGACAGCTGTCGGAATTATGTGTAGTTGGCAACAAGAGATCGTGGGCCCTTCGTGCACCTGTGCCGTCCGGCAGACAGAGGTACAGCGACATCGTTTGCCAGCGTAAATAAAATGGGTCATTAATGCCTTCCTAAAGAAACTATCGACATGGGATCAGGTTTGTTCCACTCTACGATTTTTTTCCGATTTTTCCACCAAGTTTGATGAAAAAACGATTGTGCCGTTTCTGCTGTCCAGCACAGACACACGGCTATTCCTATACTATATTAGAGGGATTGTCGTGGTTGTTATAAACATGGTCGTGGTTATTATAATCATGATCGTGGTTATTATAATCACGGTCGTGGATGTTATAATCATGGTCGTGGTTGTTATAATCATAGTCGTGGTTGTTATAATAATGGTCGTGGTTGTTATGATCATAGTCGTGGTTGTTATAATCATGGTCGTGGTTGTTATAATCATGGTCGTGGTTATGATCATGGTCGTGGTTGTTATAATCATAGTCGTGGTTGTAATGATCATAGTCGTGGTTGTTATAATCATGGTCGTGGTTGTTATAATCATGGTCGTGGTTGTTATAATCATGGTCGTGCTTGTTAAAATCATGGTCGTGGTTGTTATAATCATAGTCGTGGTTGTTATAATCATGGTCGTGGTTATGATCACGGTCGTGGTTGTTATAATCATGGTCGTGGTTGTTATAATCATGGTCGAGGTTGTTATAATCATGGTCGTGGTTATGATCATGGTCGTGGTTGTTATAATCATGGTCATGGTTGTTATAATCATGGTCGTGGTTGTTATAATCATGGTCGTGGTTATGATCATTCGTCGTGGTTGTTATAATCATGGTCCTGGTTGTTATAATCATGGTCGTGATTGTTACAATAAGGGTCATACCTGAGACTAACACAGGTAGAATAAACCCCACACCTAATCTTTAATCTCAATAAACCCAGATTAACCTCACCTAATCAACAGGATTACAGATTGATTGATTGATACGTTTATTGAGATACAAAAAAACATTAATACATCTCAAAGGGATGAAGTGACATAAGTCATCCTCACCCCAGTCCAGGAATGTCCCTCTCAGGACTCACATAAATCCCTAATATTTCATATAATTAGTTATAATACATAGTTATATTCTAGATGCAAAATTTCTATATTTCTTTAATATTTCATCTATTTTCCCATTTCCAAACATCCACTCTATTTGCTTGGAGACATTATTTATATAGGCATTTCTATATACATTAAGCAATGGGCATTCCAGTATATAATGTGGCAGGGTATGGGATCTGGATGTTCTACAAACTCTACATTCTTTATCCTGTTCACTTCTCTCAGCTCCAAGTTCCCAATAATATTTATATCCTAATCTTAACCTCATATACACTGAATCTTTCCACCTACTCCTATCTTTCCCATATGTAAATTTTGTGTTCATGAGAACATGATGGTAATGTTTCATTGTTTCACTTTTCTCGTATATTACATTCCTTTTGAAATTATCTTCTATTGATTGTATTTTCCGTAATTTGCTCCTTAATTGCTTCATGGTTTTAGTACATATTATGTCGATCTCGGCCTTTTCCGTGGCTCTTTTTGCTATTATATCTACTGCTTCATTAAGACCAATCCCCACATGTGAAGGGACCCATACAAATTGAACATTATGGCCATTTTTCCTTATTGTATTTACTAATTTTCTACATGAACCAATAATGTGTCCAAAGACTGGACTCCCACTGTTCAAAGAATCCAAAGTTGCCCTACTATCAACAAAAAAATATGCATCTTTATACCTCTTTACAACATTTTCCAATCCTACTAACATTGCATATAACTCAGCTTGTGTTGATGAAATAAAACTGCTCAACCGAAGTCCAATTTTGATGTCATCATTTCCTTGTTCTGTGTACTGTCTTATAAGGATCCCACACCCTGCCCTGCCACTTGACATAACTGAACCGTCACAATATACATGCAATGTGTTTATTTTAGGCAAATTACTAATCTTATTCCCATATAAAGCCCTTAACTGTCCTGGTTCATGTAATGATTTCTTCATTGTGAGAGGCACTATGTCTAACTCTACTTCTCGTTCTTCCCAGGTGTGGATTCTTACAACTCTTCTGAACAGCTGCACACCAGTCTGCCAGATTACATTTTTTAATAATATTTACTAATCCATTCATGTATCCTCTCTTGCCTTGCCTACAGAAGGTCCTTTTATCTTTTAAACCATCATTTATATCTTGTACAAATTTACCCCCACTGTTCCCTCTCATTAATCGAACTGCTGCAACTGTATTAATTTCATTGACCCTCTGTGAAATGCTCTGTAACCCTAGTTCCATTTTCATTATCTCAATCATTGCATTCTTTTGACACCCTAAAATTATTCTCATTGCTTCATTTTACATGATCTCAAGCTTCCGTAGCCTTCCTTCACCAGTACAAGAGAGGACAGGTGCTGCATAGTCTATAAGTGATCTGATGGTAGAAATATACATCATTCTCAGTATGGGTACCCCAGCACCTTTACCACAACATGCTAGAGCCTTCAAGGGCTGTAATCTTGCTCTACATTGAGTGAGGACATGATATATTTCTGCCTCTTTACTTTCACTAGTAAAGCCAATATACATTCCTAAATATTTATACTTTGACACTTTCTCAACAATTTTTCCATTTAGAAAACGGATTCAGTTCCTCTTCCTTTACATTCACACTTGGTTTTTTCTTCATTGATAACTAAGCCCATCTTTTGAGAAAGAACACTAAAATTATTTAATGCAATCTGCAAATTTTTTACAGAGTTTCCTTGAAATAAGATGTCATCTGCATAAATGATGGTTACAACTCCTTTGGGATATTTGTGTGAGGCTATCTTGTTCATTAACACATTAAATAACATTGGACTCAATACTCCCCCTTGGGGAGTGTCTAGTTCAAGTGCTCTTTCCTCAGACAAACATCCCTGATACCACACACAGATTCTCCTTCCATGCAAGTAGTCACCTATCCAGTGTAACAACTTTCCTGATACCCCTAGAGCAGCCAGTTCATTCATAACTACTTCACTGTGAGCTTTATCAAATGCTCCTTGTAAATCCACAAAAACTCTACATCTGTCTGCATCATTTGATAAACATTTTATAACACAGTCTGAAGTACATTTCCCTTCCAAAAAACCAAATAAATTACAAGATAGATTTTTCCCCACAATATATACAAGCCTATTTAATAATACTCTCTCCATCATCTTGGAAAAACAAGATGTTAAAGACACTGGCCTGTATCCACCAGTTGCCTTAGGGAAAGGAATAACTATCGCTTTCTTCCATTCTGTTGGTAATCTACCCTCTGCATAGCTCATGTTGAATAAATCTAATAATGGACTATTTTCCATACCAACTAAGCAGTTCAAAATTTCATATGTCACACCATCTTCGCCTGGTGCTGTAGATTTTCCTTTTTTAACAGCATTTAATAACTCATCTTTAGTAATATCTACACATGTTACATCACAAATACTTAGAGCTGATGAAATAAATCTTTTTCTTTCATTTTGCCACTCATCTAATGCTTCTATTGTCCTGTTAGGCAGGGAGGCAACACTAGCTGCTTTAGCCCATTTGTCAACCAGTTTATTAGCTTCTTCATCTGGATGAGGATGGCTAATAAAATTACTCCTTTTTCCTCTAATTTTGTTAATATCCTGCCATATTTCTTTGAGATTTTTACTCTCCCCAATGTGCTGTGCAAAATCTTGCCAATATTTCTCCCTTGCCTCCTTCCTAGCCTGCCCACATATTTTGGCTATGTCCATGAAGATTTCCCTATCTTCTTCTCTTCTACCATTCTTTACCCAATCTTTATGTGCTGCCCTTAACATTTGTGTCAATCCCTTCAACATTTTGTCATTGGTATAGCAGTGTTTCCTAGCCCCATGTCTCTTATCATTTATTTTTTTCTGTGTTGACTTAGTTAAATATCTTTCTATCTCCCCAACTAAGTCATTATAAAAGCTATCCATACAGACTGGTGTATAATTTCTGTACCATTTCTCTATATTTTGAGTAAACACTCGAGTGTCATCCTTGTTTAATTTCAATCTCTTCCTCCTATATCTCACCTGTCTCTTCCCAAATGGTAATTGAACATATACAACAAAATGGTCACTGACTAGCTCCCTTATTATCTCACATTCTCCCTGGACTCCATGACTGCTTATCATGCAAGCATAGTCTAACCTTCCTCCTTTAATATGAGTCACTTCCTTATTTCCTAACAAGTAAGCATCTGGGTGATCTTGTAAAAATTGCCAAAATTTTTTACCATTACTATTAATTCTCCCCATTGTTTCGAGTCTTGGATGTCGAGCATTAAAATCTCCTACAGCCAAAGTTGAGTCCAAAAACATGCAATCTGGTAAGAAGTTGAGGTCAAAACAGCCTCCAGAAATATACAAATTTGCTATGTTCAATTCTCCTTCCTTCAAATATAACTTTATACAGACACTTTCTATTCCTTGTACTCTACTCGGGCTTCCAACTAGTACTGCTGGTATGGAATTCTTAATGTATGTTGAGACCCCTCTTATACCTTCACCCGAATAGAGATGAAATCCCTTATATCCAGACAGTTTAAGCAGGTCGCCTTTCCTGTCCCCAGTCTCTTGAAGGGTAATTATATCAATATTATTTTTAAGGGTAAAGTAATGTACATCTGTCACTCTATTTTGTAGACCATTAACATTCCAGGACATTATCTTAAGGCTAGCTAGATCCAGGATTAATATGTACACATTTTATATCCTTTCCAATCAGATTCTTTAAGAAGGCCCAATCCTCCTGCACAGATTCCCATTTCCTCAAAAGTTTTTCTTTATCAGCATCTTTACACTTTACCAACACCTTTTTAAAACTTTCAGTTGTTGCTCCCTGCACTACACAATCCTTTATTTTCCTCTCCTTCCCTTTAATACTTATTTTTAGCACTGAATTTTTCAAAGGCTTGAACTCTTCACTTTCCTCTTTCCCTTTTAATTCTACATTATTCACAGCTTTGTTTTCCCTTTCTTTATTTATCACTGTATCAAGTCTTTTCTCTATCACTTCTATTTTCTGACCTAACTTTTGCAAAAGCTGAAACATCTTAAGCACCTCTTCTCCCAGAATTTCTTGCACAGTTTTATCACTAACCTGGAGGGCTGCACCACTACTCTCACTTGCTACTTGTTTATTACTCTGTTTGTTTCTGGCATCAACAACGCTTCCGGCCGCAAGCGCAGTCCTTATCCTTCTTGAATCTTCATGCCCGGCATTCTCAGGAATCACTGTCTGTGTGTTCTCCTGCTGTCTTGTCACTGTCAGACCACAGCGTACTTCCTCAGTGTTCTCTGAATAATTCCTTTGTTGGTCACTTCTCATACGTGGCCTCATCTCGCATGCAATTGAACTAGCATTGTGAGTTTTACCACAATTACAACAACAAGGCTTCACTTTCTCTCCTGCTTTGATCTTGTCCTTACAGTTGCTAGATTCGTGCCTCTTCCCACAGAATCTACAACGTGGGTCCAGTTGACAGCTCCAGGCCTTATGTCCCCATCTGCAACACTTGAGACACATTATTGGTCCCTCCACATATAGTGCCACCTTCCTATACCCTGCTCCTGTGATGAACACTTTCTCTGGAACCTTTCCTCTCATTAGAGCAATAATCTGGCTTCTCTCTTCGCCCCTTATTAAATGCCTCTTGACCCAAACAAATCTTTCGTCATCCAATAAGTATTCTGGATCTAGTATTACAGGGTACCTGAAGATTATAACCTTTGTAAGTAGTATGTCGCTCTCCTCTGGCAAAACCATCAGTAATCCCTTGTACCCAACAGTTGTCAACATTTCCACAGCCTCCATGGTCCCCACTGTAAGATAAGGCTTGTGTGCCTTCTTTCAAAAGAGGCTCAAAGCTGCGATGCTCCCGTCCTAGTTGTCTTGCCCATTTTAATTTTTCAAGGAAGGTCATCGGGCATGACTGTGGAAAAATTAATCTCTTCCTGACACGACCAACTTCACCTTGTGTGTGTTCTTGTCTGCTTCCTTCAAATTCCATACTTTGCTCTGTTCTTGATCCATTCTCCACTATCTCCTTTCTGTTATTTCCATTATTATTACCACCCACACACGTTTTTTGTCCTAGATGTTTTTGTCTCTTCTCCTCTCTCACTTCTTTGCTTTCACTGTCCTCATGCCAGCTTGTCTCCCTCATTCTTTTAGAAATTTCTTTCTTATTCACTACCTCTTGTTGTAGCTGTATTTTCTCACTTTCGAACTTCCCTTGTGCTTCATCACTCATATTAGACTCATCACTACTCAACTCAAGGTCTTCAAGAACTTCGTCCAATACTATCTTTTCTTTACTCTTCCATGTAGAGTTCTTAAGCGATAATTCACTTTCCATGGGGCAATGTTGACATCCCACAACACCCAGCCAGGAATGATGGGACCCCGAGCAGTTATTTTCGTAAGGTAAACAGTAAGTTCCCAACACCAAAGTTGCTTGACGATACTTATCTTATCCTCAGGTCCTTATACACAAGTAGGTGTCTATATATCCTTCAGATAATGTAATAGGCTCGAAAACATCCCAAATTTGGGAGCTAGCGCTCACAGCTGTGTTTACCGGACCAAAATAATGGCCGCTCTCCGGATTACAGATCATTACGATTGTACCACCAATACCGATACATTTCACACTGGATTAATAACAAAACATTTAATCACATTTCTAATAGCTAATGTCTTACGGATACTGTAAGTATCTAGAATACTATTGGAAGGAATAGAATAAAGATTAGAATAATTAGTTAAAGAAATATTCGCCATAAGGAGAGGTTAAAATCATAAAAAAATTATTATGAATCACCGATGAACATTCCAAGATAAATTATCTTATGAAGAGAAGCGACCTTGATTCTGGTTAGATTAGTCACCATCTGCTTAAGTCATCACCTGTGTTAAATCATCATAGTCATCATCTACATTAGTCAGTTTTAGGCCCATCTCACATGACTGACCCACCATCGATGTTCTTTCCGCGCGAGGGTGTTAGTTTCCAATGCGTCTTATTATTTCCGCTGGTGGACGAATGACCAGCTACCCTCACTGACGCAACTACTGTATGGTCAATTTGATGTTGTTCTTGTTTATAAATGCCTTCTAATCTGTCTCAAGTCTATCTGTCTATTGCCATCCCAACTGATTGTTCGTCTGCGTGGTGTTTGACTGTAAGCCCTTCTGTACTCTTTGTGTCGTCAAAACTTTCTGTCTTATCCGTTGTTGGCGTGTGTCTGCCTGTTTGTCTAATGCGAACCAATCAGTCAGCTCTGTCTGTCTGTCTGTCATGTTAGTTGCCATATTGTCTATTTGTGCATGTATGAATCTGTCTATTTTTTGTCAACCTCCTGTCTGTTTCACTGTCTATATTCACCATGTGTCGATTGTTGTCATTTCTGTCTGTCTGTATGTACGTGTCTGTCTTATATGTTGTCTTTGTCTTTCATAAGTCTGTCTATCTGTCTGTCTTTCTGTGTGTCCTTGAATCTGTCTGTATTATGTCTATGTCTTTTGTTTGTCCGCTTCTCTCTCTCTCCATTTTTATGGATACTATCTCTATCTTTATTTATATATCCCTATGTCTCCCCATTACACTACTCATCATATTTAGCAATTTTTCTTCCTTATTAAATAGGTGCTTTTAATATGGTATTCTGGGAACTTTAAAAAAACGCATCCCTCCATTCATACCTCCACCTCTCACTATCCCTTTCTCCCATCTCCTATACTCTCTCGCCTCTTAAGAATAATAATGCTTCAGTCGCTCTTCTTCTCCTTCTCTTCTCCCTTTCTATCTTCTCCATGCACTCCTGCTATTATCTTTTTATCTCTTCTCCTTTTCCATGTACAGTCAGCCACAGGAATAAGTACACACTGTAGCTGTAAGGTCTGGTAACTTGAAACTGCGCATCCAGACTCATGATGAAACTCAGCTCCCCCCCACCTGTTATCTCTAACTATTTTCTGTTTCCCCTTCTTTATTCTTCTATTTACTCATCTTCCTTCCTTTACTAATCCAAACAACATGAAAAAAAAGTAGGCTAAGAGAAAAAGTCGGGGGAGGAGGAGGGAGCTGTACGATAACTGCAATCATCCTGCCGGCTGACACCGTACAGCAACATCTTTTGCCAGTGTAAATAAAATGGTTAATTAATGCCTTCCTAAAGAAACCATCGACATGGGACCAGGTTTGTTCCACTCTACGAATTTTTTGGCGATTTTTCCACCAAGTTTGATGAAAAAAGATTGTGCCGTTTCGGCTACCCAGAACAGACAGACAGACAGACACACGCCTAGTCCTATAGTATATTAAATTATGTTTATTGCAATGGTAATTACTTATCTATTTACATGACATCAATACTATTAGAATGAACATATGCATGAAGATCCGTTAACCTTTTTTCAAACTATTAACATTCGAGGAAATAAGAACATTCTTTTTGGAGTAGTCCCTTGGATTTTCCATATATTCCAAAACAGAGTCAAGAATGATCGTCATTCCCTACATTTACTACATTCTCTTTAGAAACCGAACCAACTCTATTTCCTAACAGACAATGATTACCATTTTGCTCTAGATTGCTATCCACAAAAACATTATTGGATTCCGTCTCTACTAACGTTTAATTTTCTTTTAAATTATCTTTATTAACAACAGCAACATCACTACAGTATATGGCACAAGATTCACGAAGTATTTTTTGATATCCAATACTGCTTGTTTGAACTCATCGATCTCCTTACGGAGTTCTACTAGATTGTTAGGGGCTATAAGGTTATTGCCCCCGTTACCAATGTCCTTCTGTGCTGCTGCATTACGTATTTCCATACGCTTTTCCCACACATTTACAGCACTTGGTGTCCCTGCAACATCGCTCCTTACAGCGTCACCTTTATCCTCTTGATTAGTGGACTGAGCTCGTTATTGCAATTGATGATCTTTCGGTTTTTTAGGACACACCCAGGAGCTGGCATTGTGAGCACCCCCACAATTTCAGCATTTTGGTGTAATTTTCTCCTTCGCCTTAAGTTTATCTCCACATACCTTAGATTCATGCATTTTTCCACAGAATCTACATCGAAAATCATTATGGCATTTCCACGCCATGTGCCCCCACTTGCAACACTTATAGCATATTAGTGGAGATTCGTTGTCGACAGCAACCCGTTTATATCCCAAACATCTCACAACTAAGAGGTTATCAAAGTTTTGAATTACCAGCTGATTTGACTGTAAATTGTAGAGGTTTGACGACTTATATCAAAGATGATATTCCAGCATCTTTTCATTCCGCTCTAAAAATAAACGGTACCGAGTATTTGTGTGTTAGTATTACGCTTCAAGATGCTACACTGTTCATTATTAATGCTTATGTGCATGTTGACTCCTTGACAGCTGATGATCTGCCGGACATTATTTTTGCTGATGATTGTTTACTAATTGGTGATTTGAACGCTAGGCACATCAATCTTGGCAGTAGAGGTTCTCAAAATCACAATGGAATGGTTCTGAAAAATATCTTAGACTCTATAGAAGATGCTAGGGTCCTTGGAGCTGGTGAACCGACACATGTTAAAGGGGGTAGACTTGATTATGCAATACTTTTTAATATGTTAGATGTTCAAGCAAATTTGGATATTGTGGATACGCTTTTGAGTGATCACTTTGCAATTAAAGTGAAGCTTCATTTGAACACAAATTTTTATGTTAACAATAGAAAAGGTATACAATAACAGTAGGCCAACATAGTGAATTTGTAGCAAAAGTCGGCGAGTGGTATAAAGAGTACAAAAAGCTTGGAATTAAAGATGAAAACATATTTTATGATGATTGTTAGGAGTGATTGATTCCATTTTGAATAAGCCAAGGAAACAGTATGGAAATACCACAAACCCTAAACCGAGGTATTATAATGATAAGATTGTAAAGGGGTGGAATAAGTTACTGAGGAAATATCATAGTAAGTGGAGTAAAGATCTCAGCAATGAGAAAAAACCGGGAAACTCTGATTGAAGTGGCAGAGTGTACAACAGAGTTAAACCAGAAAGCCAGAAGTATGTATTGGAGTGGTTTTTTGAGAGAGATCGCTCAATCAAAATCTTTGAATCAGGTTTGGGATGGTGTGAATAGGGTAAGAGGAGTCAAGAAGAAATTTAATGTTCATCCCAATCCAAACGCCAAAGATAATGAACTAATGAATAAGTGGGCGTATGCATTTAATTATGAGTGTCTCATATGTAATGTCCAGATTTGCTTGAGGAATTCAAGATCTTTGAGGCAAATGTTGGTGAATATCCAAAGTATTGTAAGTGAGGAAACCTGTGTTCCTTTTATTAAGGAGGAAATTCTGAATGATGTAAAGAAAGGGAAGTCTAGTGCTCCTGGCAGGGATGGTCTAACTTATGATGCTATCAATTATCTTATAAGTAAGGAGGACAACCCAATTCTAGATCTCTTTAATTTGTCATGTGAAAATGGAAGACTGTCAGTGAAATGGAAAATGGCACTCATTGTTCCTGTGCCTAAGGGTGATAGTGATCAAAGACCCATATCCTTTACATCTTGTCTATCTACAATGGTGGAGCGAATGG
>NW_024745904.1:0-8315 GCF_018991925.1 Homarus americanus
TCAAAAGATCACACCATCATCACTAAATATAACATCATCCATCATCACCACTACATAACACCATCCATCATCACTCATATAACATCATCCATCATCACTACATAACACCACCCTATCATCACTCATAACACCATCCATCATCATCATAAACACCATCCATCATCATCCATATAACACCATCCATCATCATCAATACTTATAACACCATCCATCATCACCACATATAACACCACCCTATCACCATATACAACATCTATCATCTACATATAACACCATCCATCATCACATAACACCATCCATCATCATATACAACACCATCCATCATCATCACATATAACACCACCATCATCATCACATATCAACATCCATCATCACATATAACAACATCCATCATCACTATAACACCATCCATCATCATCACTACATATAACACCATCCATCATCATCACTGCATATAACACCATCCATCATCATCACTACATATAACAACATCCATCATCACTACATATAACACCATCCATCATCACCATATACAACATCCATCATCACTACATATACACCATCCATCATCACTACATATAACACCATCCATCATCATCACATATAACAACCATCATCACTACATAACACCATCCATCACCACTACATAGTAACACCATCATCATCATCACTACATATAAACATCCATCATCACTAGTATAACATCATCCATCATCCCACATTTAAGACCACCCATCATCACCACATAAGGGCTTCAACCCATCATCACCATATACATAACAACATCCATCATCACTACATATAACATCAACCATCATCACTACATATGACATCATCCATCATCACCAGATATAACAATTCATCCACTATCACACATAAACACCATCCATCATCATTACATATAACACCATCCATCATCATTACATATAACACCATCCATCATTATCACTACATATAACAACATCCATCATCATCACTATACATATAACAATCATCCATCATCATCACATATAACACTTCAATTCTATCATCACTACATATATAACACCATCTATCATCACTACATACATCATCCATCATCACTATATATAACACCACCCTATCATCAACATACATATAACACCATCCATCATCACTACATATAACACCATCCATCACCACTACATATACACCATCCATCATCATCACTACAACACCGCCCTATCATCACTACATATAACACCATCCATCATCATCACTACATATAACACCATCCATCATCATCACTACATATATCACCGCTTTCCATCATCACTACATATAACACCATCCATCATCATCACTACATATAACACCACCCTATCATCACTACATATAACAACATCCATCATCACTACATAACAACATCCATCATCATCACCATCCATCATCATCACTACATATAACACCATCCATCATCATCACCAGCAACACCATCCATCATCACTACCACATAACATCATCCATCATCATCACTGCATAACAATCATCCATCATCATCATATAATGTCATCCATCATCATCACCATATAACATCATCCATCATCATCACTATTATAACACCATCCATCATCATCACCATATACCAACCTATCATCACTAAGACATAACCAAACATCCATCATCACTTATAACACCATCCACACAACACCACCCATCGTATTACATATAACCCCACCCTATCATCACTACATATAACAACATCCATCATCACTATACATACATCATCCATCATCACCATATAACGATCCATCATCATCACTATATATATACCAGCCATCATCATCACTACATATAACACCATCCATCATCACTACATAACACCACCCCATCATCACTACATAATAACAACATCCATCATCACTACTTTAACATCATCCATCATCACTACATATACACCATCCATCATCACTAATATAACACCACCCTATCATCACTACATATAACAACATCCATCATTCATATAATTTCCTATTTCCATCACTACATATAGTGGATCATCCATCACTACCACCATATATAACATCATCCATCATCACTACATGAAGATCCAACATCATCACTACACCATCCATCATCACTACATATAACACCATCCATCATCTTCACTACATCTCACTCCACAATCTTCACTACATGTCACTTCACAATCTTCACTACATCTCACGTCACAATCTTCACTACATCTCACTTCACAATCTTCACTACATCTCACTTCACAATCTTCACTACATCTCACTTCACAATCTTCACTAACACCATCCTTCATCACTACATATAACAACATCCATCATCACTACTTATAGCACCATCCATCATCATCACTACATATAACACTATCCATCATCACTACATATAACATGATCCATCATCACTACATATAACACCATCCACCATCACTACATATAGAACCATCCATCACGATATGTAACATCATCCATCATCACTACATATAACACCATCCAACATCACTACATATAACACCACCCATCATCACTACTTATAACATCATCCATCATCACTACATATAACTCCATCCATTATCACTACATATGACACCATCCAGCATCACTACATATAACACCACCCATCATCACTACATATAACATCATGCATCATCACTACATATAACACCATCCATCATCACTACATATAAAACCAACCTATCATCACTACATATAATATCATCCATCATCACTACATATAACACCATCCAACATCACTACATATTGAACCATCCTATCATCACTACATATAATATCATCCATCATCACTACATATAACACCATCCAACATCACTACATATAACACGACCCATCATCACTACATATAACATCATCCATCATCACTACATATAACTCTATCCATCATCACTACATATAACACCATCGAGCATCACTACATATAACACCAACCATCATCACTACATATATCATCATGCATCATCACTATATATATCACCATCCATCATCACTACATATATTACCCTCCTATCATCACTACATATAACACCATCCATCATTACTACATATAACGCTATTCTTCATCACTACATATAACACCATCCTATCATCACTACATATAACACCATCCATCTTCACCACAACACCATCCTCAACACTATAGTGATAAACAGAGCTTCATTTTGTTGTCAATTTCTTTAAATTCCAACCTTATTAAACCGTAATTCTTTCTGTATGGTCAAATTTTGATTTGACCTCAGTGAGAGAGCTGTTAGTGTCAGTAGATCACAATGGTGTTCCGACGCACTGTAACAAAAGTTTCAAAGGTTGAGGTGAAGCCTTGCCAGGTGAAGGAGAAGGGCCCCCGATCTAACAAACTGCAGACCACAAAGCACACTAAACCTCAAAACAACAAGAAGAAGAAGGAAACTACCACTTTCTGCCATGTACAAAAGGACCAGTACCTGCCATGGGGAGACTACATCTTCACCGGGAAAAAGTCAAAGAACAACAAGAAGCGTTGAACCATTTTTCTGATATTTAAAAATAATAAAAAACATATTAATTGATTTTGTGTGTATTATTTATGCTTTTATTATTTTCAACTGTAAACGTGCTGTTTTGGGAATATATTTTGAATTACATAATATTTAGGTACAGCAGTTTATTTCACTGTATCTCCTTGTTTACCAAGTAACTGGACTTACAGTCTCCGATCGGGATACTCAAAACAAATATTTGGCATCGAACTCCGTAAGTGAGCTCGTAATCTAGCCCGTAATCTAACCTGGATATAGTAGTCGCTATTTCCCGATTGCATGAAAAAAAATTAATAATATATGTTTTAATAATGCTTGTTAGACTTGTTTTATCATAGAATATTGAAGAAAATGTTTTGTACATCAACTTACTAAAATACAATATTAGTTTTTTTTTTTACGACAAGAAGAGGCTTGAGTGTTCTATTTCTTGCTGAATGGAAGAGACGCAGCTTTTGTCTTCTTACAACTTTTCAGGTAATTTGTACCAAAATAGAAGATTTTTATTGTCCACATTTAGGGTATATTTTTTTTTATGACTGAATAAACTTGCAGATAGACCTTATTAATGTGGTATAGCTGTAAATATCCTTCAGTAATGAAATCCAAATATGAGGTCAAGTGAACATTTTTGCCTAGACTCCGCCTTTGTTAGGACCAAGTTATAACAAGTTATTCTGCCAAGTATCCAATAAGTACCCATGACTCAGAGTTAAATAATACCTAACCTAATCTAAGTTCATCAAACCTAAAAAAAAAAGTGGGGCAAAAGATAAGTGATAAAGAATTTTTTTCTCAGAAAAAGAATTATATTCAGAGGTTTTTTATCCGATACATTCATTCGAGATTTTTTTTATGCAAAATTAGTAAAATGTATTTAACCCTAACACTACCTCACCTTACCTAATCTTACCTTACCTTATCTAACCTAACCTAATGTTACCTAACCTAACCAAGCCGCAACGCTCATGACACAATTGAGTTCTCAAAAAAATTTTCATTTCATTTTCTTTTTTTTTAAAATACATTTGCAGAGACAACAAACTTTTGATAATTATTTCTCCAACATATCTATAAATCTGTTGATGATATATAAATTTAGGATAGGTTAGGTTTGGTGTGATTAGGATAGGTTAGGCTAGTTTAGGATAGTCTAAGTTAGCTTAGGAAAGGCTAAGTTAGGTTACGATAGACTTGGTTAGGTTTTAATCTGCATGATATATTTACTGAACTTGTAAACGATGTTATAATCCTGGCAGCCGGGTATCGATCACGAAAATAACACTTTGGTAGTTATAACATTTGATAAAGTTTATTATTACTGTAACATGAAACAAATCACTATAGCTGTTCTTATCAATCCTGTATTAAATCTGTATTATCTTTGACCATCGCTCATTGGCCAGCTAATCTCTGCACTGTTCTCTGATATAATAAAGTATTGGTGAATGGGAATATTAATCATTTGTGAGTCACTTACTATAAAGGAAACTGTAACGGATTCTATGGACAGTTGGGAATATTTTCACGGAATAAGTCGGAGTAACTCCTCTCTTGCCCAAAAGCGATCCAAGGAGTTAATTCACAGAGCGAAAATCTAGACGAGTCTTCGCCCATTTGTTTTGAAGTCACTGTGTTTTATTTTGGCGATTCAGGGATTTTGCCAATTCTTCTTTTTTATTGTTAGTATTTTTTAAATTTTTTCACCGATTCATTTCTTGTTTAGATTCATTATTTCGTTATTTTTTTATTACAAGAGTTGATTAAGTTTATATCTCAAATCCTTCACAAATAACATAAATGTTAGATACACAGTGGACAGTTTTAGTTCTTTTCTTGTGCCTCATTGCCTCACTGTTAAATATACTTACCTTTTGCACCCTGACCATTTATTTATTCATTTTATAAATTGTTTTAAAGAAAACATCTCAACCAGGATACAGATGTTGAAGTAACCTAACCTTCCCCCACTACTACCCCTCCTCTTGTCCCACATTCTTGCTCATCCTCCTACCCCTTGCTCCTACCCCTTACTCCCACCATGTTCCACCCCTTGTTTCCCTTGCTTGCTCACCTTAAGCTTCCCTTACTTCTACCCCTTACTCCTACCTTGCTTCTACCCTGCTTCTGCCTTCTCCCTGCCTCCCACCCCATGTTCACCTTGCTTCCACCCCTTGCTTCCACCCTCTTACTCGTACCCCTTGCTCCCAACCCTTACTCCTACCCCTTACTGCCACCCCTTACTGCCACCCCTTACTCCCACCCTCCTACCACTGCCTCACCTGTCCCTCCCTGCCCCACCCACATACTCCTTATACATATACTCCCACCCATACTCTACCTGCTCCCCACCCTTCTCCCCACCCCTTGCTCCCACCCTTCCTCCCACCTTCTCCCACCCACACACTCTGCCCTCCCTACCCATACTTCCCCCTTACTCCACCTTACTCCCTTACTCCTGTACTCACCCCTTACTCACCTTACTCCTGCCTCCCCCTTACTCCCACCCCTTACTCCCACCCCTTACTCCCACGCCTTACTCCCACCCTTCACTCCTACCCTTCGCTTCTACCCCACTGTTACCCCACACTACGCTGGTAATTGAAGACATCATACATTTGTTCACTTAGACACCACTTATTATTCAGGACCTAATGGCTATAATATCAGAGTCATTATTCTTAACTCAACTTTATATATATATCAATTGTCAAAAACCTTCACCACAAGAAAGAAAAGAACAGTCAGGTATGGCAGAAAATGTAATAAACGAACATGGAGTAAGACATCAAGCTCCATATTGTAAACAAGATCATCGTCATTGTTTATTTATTGCGAGGAAAAATATTGTTCGCAATATAATTATAAAAACCTTCTGTAATTCATTCTCTTCATTACACTAAAAGGTAATGAAGTATATAAAGAAAATAGTTTATAAATTACTAAAATAAAATACGTATAAAAAAGTAAAATAACATCTATTGATGGAATAGAAAAGAATTATATCGTAAGTGGGTAAAAGATTTCTTGGGTAGGTTTTAGAATACAATAACTGTTTTCTGCATTACACCGATGGTTCCAAGTCAGAAATTATCCTTTAGTTTTGTGAATCAGTATTTACAGTTTTTCTTAATGGGTGACTTAAGTTACGGTCACACGATCCCTTTGATGAGCAATTAATTTGGAGCTAGAAATTACGAGTAATTTCTTCCAAATGTGGTCACACGAGTGGTTCTTGGTTCAGTTACTACAGCAAGAAAAAAAAGTTAACGCCGCTGTGCGAGTAGAAGGGAGACGGAACATCACAACAACAATGCAGACGACGCAGCAGCTATCCTTGGTATTATTGTTATTATTAAAAAGAAATGAGAGAAAGCGAAGAAAAACTATTGGGGACTCGTATGTGGCTGGCGAGGAGGAAGAACAAGTGTTTAATATAGACTGGTTCAACTATCGTAGTTACAGTAGGGAGGGTTGTTAGTGTGTGGAGAATGACCGGCTGTATGGGCTTGTGTTTTGTAAACAAACACGCCAAAACACCACCCAAATAATAAACTCAGTGTGTCGTAAAAAACTGTTTGTGCATTTTATACATAATGTTATTGATCTATGTTATATATAGCCTAGGTAAATACTCGATAAATAAGCTTCGTGTCATTAAATATAGTATTAACCGGGTTTTGACCCAATAATCTTGCTCGAAATAGTCAAGAAATTGACTATCACAATTGACAATAAAAATGCTTCAAAAACTTGCTCGAATTTCTCGAAAATTGCTCGAAATAACTTTCCGGCAAGAAATTGCTAAAAAAAAAATGCGCCCATGTGACCACTGCTTTAAGAATTGTATGTTATCCTCATGGCATTGGAAACAAACAAACAAACACACACACACACACCGTCACACACTCACCATGCACAATCACACACACCATACATACACTCACCAACATACACACACCCATACACACCATGCATGCACACACCATACACACACACACACCATACATACACACACCATACACACACACACACACCATGCACACACACACACCATGCACACACACACCATGCACACACACACACACTAATTGTTTTAATTTAGTTCTTGGAACTCTTTCTTAAGTGGCTTGATGCCATGCTTCTGTTCATCTGGTAATTTATACACAGTCTCATGTAGAGAAAATATGTTATGAATTCTGTCCAGGGAAGTGTTGTGAATATCTGAGATAACACTTGTGATGAGTGTGAACTTCCACATCTGTGATATGTCCAGCTTCTCTGGGCATGAGACAGTGGTGATTACAGATTGCTACAGGGGGCTAGTTATTAGGCACCCCTTACATCCTGTTACAAGGTGAAGCGCAAGAAGCGTTGCATTTTTAACTGGGAAGCATGCAGGAGTTCATGCTTGCCTTTTATGACTTCACTGTATTAAGGGCAGCAAGGCCTGAAGGTCACGGTTTCAGTTACATAAGTATTGATGAGTGTGTGGAAAATTCCAGTACAATTTATCTGTTTGTAGCAAAGTGTGGCGGGTCCCTAACAATATGAGCAGTGTTTACTGAATCAGCTGACCTGGCTCGACCTTTTGAGAGACGCAAGCCGTGATCTAAGAGTGTGGTGAATAACGCGGTGAATGCTTCTGGTGTTATTCATTTGGGTGAATATTTGGCCATAAATCAAAGGAGTGCTGTTACACACACACCACACATTATTTTCACCCACACACAGTTTGAGAGAATTAAAACAAGAAACAAGTATCTTCCTTTCACTCGTTGGTCACTTATCCAAG
>NW_024745905.1:0-11986 GCF_018991925.1 Homarus americanus
TGCCCCTAAGTGCTCGTGTTAGTGACCATAGGAAATGGCCGCCGTGGATCGTTGAGTTGTGGGGGAAGAGGGACGGTGTGTGAGGAAAGACGACCCCCTGGCCACTCTGTTAAGTCAGCTGGAGCAGTTGAGGGGAGAGATAGACGTTTTAAAGGGGGAGAACGAAGCCCTCAGGACTGAACTCCTTCAGGTAGGTAGGACACCTGCGAAGAAAGGTCAGGAGGAGCAAGCGTGGAGAGTGGCTGTCTCCAAGGGGACTAGGGTCAGATTCAGGAAAGCTGACCAGGGTGTGGAGTGCAGTAACCCCTACCAAATGTTGGAGGAAGCTGGCGAGGAAGAGAAGAGGCAGGACGGTGTGGTGCCAGGAGAGAAAAGGGCAGTTGTTCAGACCCTGCCCAGTGGTAAGGTCGTGGTGAGGTTCTTAGATAGGACTTTTTGTGCAAGAGATAGGAAACGTAGGACTAGGTAGTGTTTTCCTGGGGCTGGGATAGGGCATGTAGCTGAGAGGATAGATAGGGTTTTGTCAGGGGAGGGTACCAATCCAGTAGTGTGTCTTAGTGTGGGAGGAAACGACATAGGAAAGGTTAGGAGTGAGGAACCTTTCAAGAGGTATAGGGAGGCGCTGGGGAAGATTAGAGATAGGGGAGGGATCCCGATAGTATGTGGTGTCTTGCCTAGAAGAGGGGTTGGTCGTGAATGGCTGTCCAGGGCAATTGCTATAAATTGCCGACTGGAAAAACATTGTGCAAGCAATGGTTGGGCACTCATAGATAACTGGCAACCATTCTTTCAACGACTACCTGTACAGTAGTGACGGAGTACACTTGTCTCGTGCGGGGGTAAAGACGTTGTCTGCATCCCTGGAGCGTGAAATTGTCACTCCAAAGGGGGGGTTTCGCCAGTAGAGAGAGGTCGGGGTAAGTGGGAGTCAAAAAACAAGCAGGTCCTGGGGAGTAAAATTGGTTACTCAGGACAAGGGGTAAGACAGGACCAGGGAAGGGTAGGTTTAAATGTATACTATACAAACAATAGGAGCGTTAGACATAAAATAGACTTGCTGAGAGCGGTTGTATGTGTGGGAGACCCAGGTGATACTTCCAATCAGGGGTGAAGGAAACACACTGGTGTCAAGTTCGTAAGTTCTATTTCTGGGAACACACACAAAAGGAGTTAAGACAGGGGGAACAGCGTCCTGTCTTGGAATCTCTCCCGGTATCTCTATCTGCGCATGCGCGTACAGCGCGCATGTGCCTAAAACATGAACTACACTCAGTGACAAAAGGGAGTATGATTATAACATATAATACAGAGACCTGAATCAATAATGGTAAATAGTACAGTTACATATTACAGCCATATTCGTCTCATATATCTACACCTCCCTCCCCCTCACGCTCGTAGTGCAATCTCGAGAGGACTATAGCAATCACCTAAATTTGGATGAATCCAGCGAGCATGAACTTTTTATCAGAGTACCACATAGAAGGGTACAACCTTTTTCACAAGGACAGGGAAGGTAGGAGGGGGGGGGGGATGTCGCAGTCTTGCCAGGGATACATTAAAATGTTGTATTAATAATTTAATAAAGGGTGAAATTGGAACCGAGTCTGTATGGGTAGAAATTGCGGAAGGGAGAGAAAAACTAATTATGGGAGTGATTTACAGGCCCCCCAAGCCTTGGGAAAGAAGCAGCTCAGCCCATATGGCAGGAAATGAGTAGGGTAGCAAAATACAACACCCTATGCATTATGGGGAATTTCAACTTCAGAAATATTTACTGGGAAAACATTGTAGGTAACTGTGAATCTGAAGACTTCCTAGACGTAGTACAGGACAATGTTTTGAAACAACTAATTACAGAACCTACTGGAGGTGACAATATATTAGACCTAGTATTAACAAATAAAGAAAATATTATCAGAGATATCACAATAGGGGAAGAACTAGGAAACAGTGATTGCAGAGAAATAAGGTTCACCCTAAATTGGGAAACGAAAAACAATGACAATATGGTCAGAGTCCCAAACTTTCGATTGGCGGATTATCAGGGGTTAAGAAGGTACCTAGGTGAGGTCGCCTAGGAACAGTCAGGTCAGTCCCCAGTAGGAACGGGTGAGGTCACAGGTGACAACAATTGATCATGACTATAATATATTCACTAGTATACTACGTAAAGCACAAGAACAAAATATACCAAACAGAAATATTAGGTCAAATAAGAATGAGCCAAGGTGGTTGACCAAAAAACTTAAACATGAATTTATAAGAAATTAAAGGGAGGGGTGGAGCAGCTCAGAAATAGGTATAATGAACTATCTAAAAATGTTAAGAAAATGTAAGGAAGGCAAAGAGAGACTACAAAATCAGGATAGCAAGAGAATCCAAGGCAAAACCCTAGGAATTTTTCCAGGTATATAGGACAAAGGTCAAGGACAAAGTGGAGCCTTTAAAGTCAGAGAGAGGAAAAGTGGTTGATGATAGTGAGAATATAAGCAAAGCATTAAACAGCTACTTCTTATCAGTTTTCACAGAAGAAATTCAAGAGGAAATTCCAAAGGTGGAACTAATATTTAGGGGAAATGCAGAAGAGAAATTAAAGAATATCACTATCAGAAAAGAGGATGTTCTTAAGAAGATAAATAAATTAAAGAAGACAAAATCCCCAAAGCCGGATGAAATTTTCCCTCGAGTTCTGAAAGAGTGTAAGGAACAGATTAGCAGACCCCTTGTAAATTTATTTAAAAAAAAAACTTTGGACACGGGGGTTGTGCCAGACTTGTGGAAACAGGCCAATGTAGTACCCATATTCAAAAAGGGAGACAGAGCATCAGCGTCAAATTACCGGCCGATCAGTTTGACGTCAGTAGTGGGGAAATTTCTTGAATCAATTATAGCAAATCGCATCCGATCGCATTTAGAGAAAAGCAAATTAATCTACGACTCTCAACATGGGTTTACAAATGGAAAATCTTGTCAAACAAATCTGCTGACTTTTTTTTAGGAAAGTCTTCGATGTCGTAGATAATGACGAAAATTACGATGTTATTTACTTAGACGTTAGCAAAGCGTTTGACAGAATACCGCATCAGAGGCTTCTGAGAAAAGTTAAGGCTCATGGTATCGAGGGGAAAGTATTAAATTGGATAAAATCATGGCTCACCGATAGAACACAGAGGGTCAGTGTAGATGGTGTTAAATCTGAGTAGGGCTGTGTAACCAGTGGGGTTTTCCAGGGGTCAGTACTGGGCCCACTCTTCATAATCTACATAAAAGATCTAGATACTGGGATCAGCAGTGACATAAGCAAGTTTGCGGATGACACCAAAATAGGCCGGCAGATAAATTCAGGGCAGGAAACAAATGCACTACAGGAGGATTTAAATAAACTGAAGGAGTGGTCAGAGAAGTGGCAAATGAAATTTAACACCAGCAAGTGCAGCGTACTTAATAGTGGAAGAACAAATACTGTCAATGTATACAGCCTTAACAACATCATTCTAGAGAAGTCGACTTGTGAAAAAGACTTAGGGGTACTTGTAAGCTCGGATCTACGGCCTAGAAAACAGTGCGTTAATGTTCGAAATAAGGCAAACAGAATATTCGGTTTTATATCTAGAAGTGTAAGTAATAAGGGTGCAGAGGTCTTATTGCAACTATATCTTGCGCTAGTCAGGCTGCACCTCGATTATGCGGTTCAGTTCTGGTGCCCTTATTATAGAATGGATATCAATTCACTGGAGTCGATGCAGCGAAGAATGACGAAAATGATTCCGGGACTTAGAAACCTTCCATATCAAGATAGGTTAAAGAAATTAAACTTGTATTCCCTAGAAAGACGAAGAGTGCGGGGAGATATGATAGAAGTATTTAAGTGGATGAAAGGAATCAATAGAGGAAATATAGATAAAGTTCTTATAATATCCAAACAGGATAGGACTCGTAGCAACGGATTTAAGTTGGATAAGTTTAGGTTTAGGAGGGAGATCGGAAGGAACTGCTTCACAAATAGGGTGGTGAACGAGTGGAACAAGCTTAGTAACTTTGTAGTAAGTGCTGGAACGCTGGAAAGTTTTAAAAGGAGGCTAGATAGATTCATGGATGGTAGGGAGTGGTAGTAACTCTCGACAGGAGCTGCCATGCACAAATTGCACAGGCCAACCGGCCTATTGCAGACTCCTTATTCACTTATGTTCTTATGTTCTTATGAATAACAAAGATGTCTACTATGCAAACAGTAGAAGTATGAGAAATAATAAAATTAATGAAATCAGGGCGTTGGTATGTACCGGAAAAATCGATATAACAGCATTTACCGAAACGTCGATAAACTTAGACTCACATGAGTTACCTGTCGAATACCAAATTAAAGGTTACAAATTATTTCATACCGATAGGCAGATAAAGAAAGGAGCCGGGGAAGCAATCTATGTCAGGGATAGTTTGAGGTGTCAAATAGATAAAGAAATAAAAACTGAACTTAATACAAAAACAATTGGAATAGAATTAATCGATCGACAAGGAAAAATTAACCATAGGAGTAATATATAGACCTCTTAATCTCGATAGAGTTAATGAGCGACTTATTTGGGATGGAATGCGCAGGGTATTCAGATAGAGCAAAGTCTGTATAGTAGGTGACTTTATCTTTAGTAAAATAGACTGGACCAACCTTACGGGTAACCCAAAATCAAAGAATTTTCTTGAAACAGTTCAGGACTGTTTCCTAAGTCAACATATAGCAGAAACCACCCGGGGTCATAATATACTAGATTTAGTTCTATCAAACAGAGAAAACCTTATTAGTAATGTCGACGTAGGGAACGAACTAACTAACAGCAGTCAAAGTTGATTTTAATGTCATTAGCAAGGAAAATTCCATTAATCTCACAGATTTCAGAAAGGCAAACTTTGATAGTTTGAAAAGGCAGCGGAGAGAAGGGGTATCATGTTTGGGGTTGAATTACATGACCTTACAAAATGTACCCACAGAGGGCGACCTCACTTTACCTGGTGACCTGGCAATGATAACCTCACAAAATACTGTATGATGATTGAGGATGACCTGATCATGAGATTTGAGGTTGACGAGTTCCACAACAATTTGAATAATGAGTTACTTAATATATAAAGACAGAACATACCATACAGAAGACTCAGATCAAATAACAATGACCATAAATGGGTAAATAATTATTTAAAGAATATTACTGGAGAATGGAAGGCCATAGGTAGGAGAATAAATCGTGGTGAAGTTTACCTCAGAGATTATTATAAGGCATTGGCCAGTAGGGTCAAGACCAAGATAAGAAAAGCAAAGCGAAATATTGAACTTAAGGTAGCAAGAGAGGCAAAGTCAAACCCCAAGGGATTCTTCCAATTTTTATTTTTTTATTTTTTTGGCTATCCCCTACATCCATGTATAAGGTGAAGCGCAGAAGCGTTTTCAGCGCCCAACAGGGAAGCATGCTAAGTTCATGCTTGCCTTTATGTCTCACGAGTTAAGGGTGTAGAAGCCTGAAGAGTCAAGGACATAGAAGCCTGAAGAGTCAGTGGTTTATGTCATCAAGTTAGTGGAAGCTCCAACAACTTTCCCTGAATACGAATTCGCAACTTTCGACTTACAACAAGTACCTACTTTACTGCTAGGTGAACAGGGACTAATGGGGGCTAGGAAGTAAGTCCAAACAACTTCCACCGGCCCGGGAATCGAACCCGTGACATCTCGCTTGCGAGGCAAGAACGGTACCACTTCTACCACCAGTCCCCCCATTCTTCCAAATGTATCAAACTGAAATACGAGACAAAATTGGACCAATACAGTTAGATACCAGCGAACTAACTGATAACAACGGAGAAATGAGCAATAATCTAAAAGGATATTTTTCAACAGTTTTCACCACAGTATTTACGAACCCTCCACCAGCACTACAAGCACGCCATCTATTGTCCTGATCTACCTACCCCCCACCACGAGCAACGCCATCTAGGGACGAGACACGTGTATGACTCGTCTTAGTTACCACTCCGAGGTTTCCCTTCTCCATATCCTGGGTTGCGTCACCTCCTCAAAGTCTTCTTTGTCAGCTCCAATTCGAGGAGAGGCACTTGGCTCTGGGAAGTGACCACAGGATCATCTATCCTCTAAACCTACGTGCAGTGACTACCTACCGTCTTCTACAATACTCAGCCTTACTCGTCAGCCATCTCAGCTCCTCACTTAAGTACTGTTATCTTGTATTAACTCCCCCACGTCCACTTGCTTCAAGATTGTTTTATGTTTATTAATATGTATATACTGTTAATGTTTAGGTTAAGTTTGGTTAAGGGTAATTTATAAGCTGAATATTTTGTTAAGGGATTTATGGTACTCTATTATACACAACGAAAACTCGCATCCTTTGTCTACCCTTTTATAGTCCGATTGTCTTTGTTTTTTTATTGTTGTTACCTGTTGGGATCTGGGTAGACTGTTAACTATATTCTAAATCCCCAACTCGTAACAAATGGCGACCGTGACAGGATACGACCTTAAGTACCATATTCCTTCCTCCCTTGTTACTCGGTGTTAATTATTCCTCCCAGTCACTTCTGTTCACAATTGCTTTACGGTAGTTTAAAGTTTCCTACATATGTGTGTGCATATATTGGTATTATCGTATAGTAAGAGTGACAGACGTAGGATATTAGGTTCCAAGTGTCATAAGGCTTACCTGTTATTACACGTGGCAGTTGTGTAGTAAGTCTTATCGAGTGTTGGGAAGAATCCGGATCTGTTTAATGCCGTACCCTCACTCCAGAGTAGGTTGTTCCATAGTCACTAGTTTACGGTGAAGTGATATCTTGGGACGCCACGCTCTACCAGGACCCCATAATTATAAAGCCTCAATTATTGTTTTTCTCATTATCTCATTCAGGGTCAATCATACCATTTATCAGGGTTGTTAATCCGGATCTTTATATTAATGCCGTAATACGCCCTTCCTCTTTCAAGTCTCTTATCCTTATCAGGATATTCTCAGAAGAGCAATAATCATAAGTGTAATTTCCCTAGGTATAACTTGGTTGGTTCAGGACTTTCTGGTTATCCACTGCCGTGTTGTTACTGAGGGTTATCCACTTATCTTATCTTTGGACCATTAGTTAATTTATCTATTTTTCTTAACAATGGCCACCTCCAGGTTTTTTGATCTCAGGATTTTATTGAAAATCCTTCCGTAATAAATTACGTGTTAATATCCTGAAGAAGAAAGAATGGAAAGAAATAGCCAACTATTATAATATCCCATTTTCACAGCAACTGACTAAGGAAATGTTAAAAATCATGTGATTGAAGTGCTGGTTCAACATGAAGTTTTAAAAGAATCCGCTGTTGACAGATTAACGCCCATGTCCAAGAAACTTCAACCACTATCCACCACCCCTCCTCACTCAGAAGTTGCTTCAGGTCTGGCTAGCCCTCAACAAGAAACACAACGAATAGACGCCTTAGAACTGGAACGAGCTAGGTTCGAGTTCCAAATCAAAATGAAAGAACTCGAGTTGGAGCAGGAGTCGGAACAGGCCAAGTTGCAGCATGAAGAAAAGTTAGAACAGGCCAAGTTGGAACAGGCCAAGTTGGAGCATGAGGGAAGGTCGGAACAGGCCAAGTTGGAGCATGAGGAAATGATGGAACGGGCCAAGTTGGAGCAGGAGGTTAGACTGAAAGAACTACAGGTAAGAGAGATAGAAGTCACCTTAACATCGGAGTTTAGATCAAAGGAAGTGGCATTAAGAGAGAAACTAGCTGCTTTTAACCCTGCTACTGCTTCTTCCCTTGTTCCCGGGTTTGATGAATCCGATATGGACGGGTCATTTAGGACTTTTGAGAAAATAGCCGGGAAGAATGAGTGGCCAAAGGACCAGTGGGTGTCAGTGTTGGTTCCTAAATTATATGGTAAAAGGCTCGTGGGGAGTTTATAACTGTTTTAGACCAGACCAGTGACTATGATAACGTAAAAAGATATCCTCACCTCTTGCCTTTATCACGCCAGATGGATACCGGCAGAAGTTTCGTAAACTAACCGTGTTTTCCCACACCTTTGTTGAGTTTGCTCAAGAAAAGCTTAGGTTTTAAGAAATTGGTTAGAGGCTACAGAGACCTCCACATTTCAAGTTTGTTAAATTTGGTAGTCTGGAGGAGTGGAAAACAAAGATACCATTTCACATCTTGAAGCATGTGGAGGCGTGGAGAGGTTAATTTAGGGCGTGCTGCTGAGCTGGCTGATGCGTACGCTTTGTTGAATGGAGTCACTGGGCAGTAGAGAACGTGAGTACTTCCCGACATATTGGGTCCTCCTCACAATGATGATAACCTTAGAACGTGAGTGGTGGGTCGAAGGTCCCACACCTACTTCCCCCGATGCAACCAAGCTTACTTGTTCTTACTGTAAAAACCCAGGCCATACGATCCAGAATTGTAAACACCCAAAGTGTCGAATTGCTAAAAGTAGTTCCCTGGATCCCAAGTCCAAACCAATAGCAAATACCAATGTGGAAAGGCCCCATCAGGATCTCTTCTCTTCATTCACCTATGAGGGAAAAATTTCAATCATAGAGGGGTCTCGTTCTTTCCCTATTCGTATACTACGTGATACAGGCGCAGCACAATCTATCCTCCTGTTTAACGTCATTCCCGATATATCCTACCGCATTTACTAATGAGAGTGTTCTAATTTCAGATCTCTCTGTCCCATTCTTCCATATCAGCGCTTCAAGTGCACCTCAATATGCAGTTACTGGGGAAGTGCAAATAGCCATAAAAAGGGAAAAAGACCCAATGCCCTGTCAATGTGACATTCATTTATTATTGGGCAGCAGCTTGGTAAGGAATCTAGTGGTTCTAACATAAAGACAGTCGACTCTCCCTTACCTGTCAACTCCACCACTGACCTTGAAGAAACTATTCCTCACCTTTTCCCATCTTGTGCTGTCACCCTGTCACAGAGTGTGCGAAATAGGCCCTCTTCATCTAAAACCACCTCCAATATCTTCCTACCCACAGAAGATCTGTACAATAAGACCATTAGTAAGGATGAGCTCATTAAAGCCCAACAATCTGATCCATCTTTGAATAAACTTCATCATGCAGCAGTTGAGGGTAAAGATTTTAACACCCTTCCGTGTTTTTATTATCAGGAAGGGGTTTTCATGAGGGCCTATAGGCCCCCTGAGCTTGCCCATCAAGACACGTGGTCTGAAATACATCAAGTGGTAATTCCCTCCTCAGTCAGACCAGCATTAATTGCCCTTGCCCATGATGGTATTTCAGGACATTTGGGAATCCTAATAACATATAAAAAGCTCCTCCAACACTATTACTGGCCTGGACTTAGGAAGGATGTGTCAAAGTACCTAAAATCTTGTCATATTTGTCAAATGGTAGGAAAACCAAATGAAAGTATACCAGCAGCTCCCATTAAGCCCATCCCAGTATTTTCTACACCATTTGAAAAGATTGTTGTGGATTGTGTGGGCCCATTACCAAAGACTAAGAAGGGAAATCAATTCCTGCTCACAGTTATGGATACCAGTACACGTTATCCTGAGGCTTTTCCCCATAAAAGCATCACTTCAAAAAATGTAATCAAACCTCTTTTGCACCTTTTCACTTCAGTGGGCATTCCTAAAGAGATCCAATCCGATCAGGGCACCAATTTTACGAGCAATCTTTTCAAACAGGTGATGAAAGACCTCAGTGTGGACCATTGTACATCAATGCTCAAAAAATACTGTATAGAACACCAAAAGGAATGGGATGAAAGCATAGACTTGTTACTCTTTGCCATCAGGGAATGTCCCCAGGAGTCATTGGGTTTCTCTCCGTTCGAGTTACTATATGGGAGACAAATAAGGGGACCCCTTAAAATAGTAAAGGAGCAGTGGTTTGACACTCCATCTATTAAGCTCGCAACAGTTTCCCAATACATTGACACTTTAAGGGACAAATTAACTGAAGTCGAACCATTGCTCAGTCAAACTTAAAAAAGTCCAAGAAAAAATGGTGAAGTCCCAGCCTAAATTAGTTAAAGATCATTTTCTCCAGGTGACAAAGTGTTACTCTTTCTACCCATTCAGGCTCTCCTTAAAAGCAAGTTTTACTGGTCCTATATAGTTGCTAATAAACTTCTCTCAGCTATATAGTCCATACTCCTGATCATGAAAAAGATTCACAACTTGTTCGTAATCTCATGAAACTTTACCATTCCAGGCAGTCAGAGGAAAGACATCAGAGGCTATAAGTCAACCTGTATTGCATACGGTTTTTGTGGGGCCGGAGCCGGAGACAGATGACATGGACCTATTGGAGGAATTTAGACTTCCCTCTGCCTAAAAGAAACCCTACTAACAGTCACATACTCAACAACGGATGAGTATTTTTCTGTTCTGAATCCATCTCAAGCAAAAGATCTCACTAAGTTATTATCAACATTTCCTAAAAGTCACATCAGACCTCCCAGGGTTTTGCAATATACTTAAACATGATATTAAGCTAATCTCAGATGATGTACAACCCATTAGGCAATCAGCCTATCGACTAAATCCACAAAAAAGAGAGATTATGAAAAAGGAGGTAGACTTTTTGTTAAAACATAACTTAGCTGAGCCTAGTACCTCCCCCTGGGCTTCACCTTGCCTTCTCATTCCAAAACCCGATAGCACTTTTCGTTTCTGTACCGATTATCGTAAAAGTGAACCAGGTCACTGTCTCAGACTCCTACCCTTTACCTTTGATTGAAGATATAATAGATAGCATAGGCTGTGCCAAATTTATCAGTACGGTAGCAGACTTATTGAAAGGATATTATCAAGTGGGACTCACGGATAGGGCCAAAATAATCTCGGCATTTATAACTCCATTTGGTCTTTTTAATATTTAGTTATGGCGTTTGTTTTCTAATGCTCGGCCACATTTCAGGGCCATCAACTTCCTAATTCAGGACCTGGGTGGGACGTTCGCCTACCTGGATGACCTGGTGGTGGTGTCCGGACAGCTGGGACGAACATCTGGTGCGTTTGGAGATACTGTTTGCGACTGCAAGAGACTGGATTCACCATAAACCTGGCTAAATCTGCTTTTGGCCGGGCCTCAGTGACTTACCTGGGACATATCGTTGGGCATGGTATGGTGAGACCCAAGGACGCAAACGTTAGAACCATCTTGTCCTTCCCCACTCCAAGGACGAGGAAGGAACTCATGCGCTTCCTGGGGATGTGCGGCTACTACCGTCGGTTCTGCAGTAACTTCTCCAGCGTGGCCGGACCCCTCACAGACCTTACCAGTTCTGCGGTCCCTTACATCTGGAACCAGAGGTGCGACCAGTCTTTCCACCGCCTCAAAGCCTTCCTTGCCTCCAAGCCTGACTACACCTCGCCCTTCCATCTGCAAATCGACGCTAGTGGTGTCGGAGTGGGGGCTGTGCTCCTACAACCCGGCCCAACCACTGATGTTCTTCACCCTGTGGCATATTACTCCGCCAAGTTGAAAAAACATCAGACCAACTACTCGACCATAGAGAAGGAGGCCTTGGCTCTGGTGTTGGCAATAAAGAAGTTTGAATGTTACCTCCAGTCTTGCTTACAAACAACCCTAGTCTTCTGACCATAACCCCACTCACGTTCATCCAAACCAACAAGACCTCCAACCAGCAGATCCTCCGCTGGGCTCTCCTCACCCAGCCCTATAACATGATTGCGGACTCCTTATCCCGAGCTCCAGTGGAAATGCAGCAGCTACTCTTCAAACGCACCAGGTGATCACCTCCTTCGTGCCCGCGCTACGGAGGTCTTTGGAGGGAGGGCGTGTTACGAACCCCGCCACCAATTGTCATGATCTACCTACCCAGCACTACGAACCACGCCATCTATTGTCTTGATCTACCTACCCAGCACCACGAGCAACGCCATCTAGGGACGAAACACGAGTATGACTCGTCTTAGTTACCACTCC
>NW_024745906.1:0-9681 GCF_018991925.1 Homarus americanus
CATCACTACATATAACACCATCCAGCATCACTACATATAACACCAACCATCATCACTACATATAACATCATGCATCATCAATATATATATAACACCATCCATCATCACTACATATATTACCCTCTTATCATCACTACATATAACACCATCCATCATTACTACAATATAACGCCATCCTTCATCACTACATATAACACCATTCATCATCACTACATATTATAACACCATCCATCATCTTTACAAACACCATCCCTCTTTACTATAGTGATAAACAGAGCTTTATTTTGTTGTCAATTTCTTTAAATTCCAACCTTATTAAACCGTAATTCTTTCTGTATGGTCAAATTTTGATTTGACCTCAGTGAGAGAGCTGTTAGTGTCAGTACATCACAATGGTGTTCCGGCGCACTGTATCGAAGGTGACTAAGGTGGAGGTGAAGCCTTGCCAGATGAAGGAGAAGGGCCCCCGATCTAACAAACTGCAGACCACAAAACACACTAAGACCCAAAACAACAAGACCCAAAACAACAAGAAGAAGAAGGAAACTACCACTTTCTGCCGTGTACAAAAGGACCAGTACCTGCCATGGGGAGACTACATCTTCACCGGGAAAAAGACACAAAAGAAGCGCTGAACCTACGCTTCTGATATTTAAAAATACTGTAATAAAAAACATATTAATTGATTTTGTTTGTATTATTTATGCTTTTTTTTATTTTCATCTGTAAGCGTGCTGTTTTGGGAATATATTTTGAGTTACATAATATTTAGGTACAGCAGTTTATTTCACTGTATCTACTTGTTTACCAAGTAACTGGACTTACAGTCTCCGATCGGGATTCTCAAAACAAATATTTGGCATCGAACTCCGTAAGTGAGCTCGTAATCTAGCCTGTAACTTACAGGACCTCAACACGATCAACCTGGATATAGTAGTGGCTATTTCCGGATTGCATGAAAAAAAATTAATAATATATGTTTTAATAATGCTTGTTAGACTTGTTTCATCATAGAATAATGAAGAAAATGTTTTGTACATCAACATACTAAAATACAATATTAGTTTTTTTTTACGACAAGAAGAGGCTTGGCTGTTCTATTTCTCGCTTTATGGAAGAGATGCAGCTTTTGTCTTCTTACAACTTTTCAAGTAATTTGTACCAAAATAGAAGATTTTTATTGTCCACATTTAGAGTATATTTTTTTTTATGACTGAATAAACTTGCAGATAGACCTTATTAATGTGGTATAGCTGTAAATATCCTTCAGTAATGAAATCCAAATATGAGGTCAAGTGAACATTTTTGCTTAGACTCCGCCTTTATTAGGACCAAGTTATAACAAGTTATTCTGCCAAGTATCCAATAAGTACCCATGACTCAGAGTTAAATAATACCTAACCTAATCTAAGTTCATCAAACTTAATAAAAAAAGTGGGGCAAAAAATAAGTGGTAAAGAAATTTTTTTCTCAGAAAAAGAATTATATTCAGAGGTTTTTTATCCGATACCTTCAGTCGTGATTATTTTGATGCAAAATTATTAAAATGTATTTAACCCTAACACTACCTCACCTTACCTAATCTTACCTTACCTTATCTAACCTAACCTAATGTTACCTAACCTAACCAAGCCGCAACGCTCATGACACAATTGAGTTCTCTAGAAAGTTTTAATTTCATTTTCTTTTTTTAAAAATACATTTGCAGAGACAACAAACTTTTGATAATTATTTCTCCAACATATCTATAAATCTGTTGGTGATATATAAATTTAGGATAGGTTAGGTTTGGTGTGATTAGGATAGGTTAGGCTAGTTTAGGATAGTCTAAGTTAGCTTAGGAAAGGCTAAGTTAGGTTACGATACACTAGGTTAGGTTTTAATCTGCATGATATTTTTACTGAACTTTTAAACGATGTTATAATCCTGGCAGCAGGGTATCGATCACGAAAATAACACTTTGGTAGTTATAACATTTGATAAAGTTTATTATTACTGTAACATGAAACAAATCACTATAGCTGTACTTATCAATCCAGTATTAAATCTGTATTATCTTTGACCATAGCTCATTGGCCAGCTTATCTCTGCACTGTTCTCTGATATAATAAAGTATTGGTGAATGGGAATATTAATCATTTGTGAGTCACTTACTATAAAGGAAACTGTAACGGATTCTATGGACAGTTGGGAATATTTTCACGGAATAAGTCGGAGTAACTCCCCTCTTGCCCAAAAGCGATCCAAGGAGTTAATTCACAGAGCGAAAATCTAGACGAGTCTTCCTTGTTTGTTTTAGGTCATAACAACGAAAAGTTTAATAATGTTTATTACAATGATTCAGGTTTTACTGTAATTCTTCTTTTTTATATTTTTAGTATTTTGTAGATTTTTTTCACCCAGTTCATTTCTTGTTTAGATTCATTATTGCATTTATTTTTATTACAGAGTTGAATTAAAAGTTTATATCTAAGTATTTTACAGCTTCACAAATACTTTTATAAAATGTTGATACACACAGTGGACAGTTTTTAGTTCTTTCTTGTAATACCTCAGTAATACTCTGTTAAATTCTTACCATTTACACCTGACCATTTATTTATTTATTTTACAAATTGTTTAAAGAGAGAACATCACCAGCAGGATACAGATGATGAAGTAAATAGAAGTTTGTAACCTAACCCTACCCCCCACTGCTACCCCTCCCTCTTGTCCCACATTCTTACTCGTCACTCCTACCCCTTACTCCTACCCCTTACTCCCACCCCTTAATCCCACCCCTTATTCCCACCCCTTATTCCCACCCCTTGCTCCCACCCCTTCCTTCTACCCCTTACTTCTACCCTTTACTCCTACCCCTTACTCCTACCCCTTACTTCTACCCCTTACTTCTACCCCTTACTCCTACCACTTACTCCGACCACTTACTCATACCCCTTACTCCCACCCCTTGCTTCCACCCCTTGCTTCCACCCTCTTATAAATGCCCTTATACCTTACTCCTACCTTACTGCCTTACCCCTGCTCTTCCCTCCTCCTTCTCCCACGCTTTGCTGTAATCCCCCCCCCCCCCCCCTGCTTGACCTCCCCTCCTCCCCTTACTCCTGCCCATACTCCTTTATACTCCACCTTACTCCCTGCCTCCCGCCGCCTCACTCCTTGCTCCCCCTTGCTCCACCTGCCCATCTCACCCTTACTCCCACCTCACACCCCAAATCACCCTTCTCCCATGTCTCCCATGCCCCTTATACTCCCCACCTCCCCTTGCCTCCCGCCTCCTGCCTCCTGCCTGCTCCCCCTCTCCTGCCCTCCCTCTCCACCTGCCTCCCACCTTACTCCGCCTTACTCCTGTTCTCCCACCCCACCTTACTCCCCACCTACTCCCTTGCTCCCGCGCCCTCTCCCTTATTATCCACATAGCCTCCCACCTGCTCCCACCCCTGTCCCACCCTTACTCCACCATGCCTCCATCATACTCCCACCCCTTACTCCCACCCCTTACTCCCACCCCTTACTCCCACGCCTTACTCCCACCCTTCCCTCCTACCCTTCGCTTCTACCCCCACTGTTACCCCACCCTACGCTGGTAATTGAAGACATCATACATTTGTTCACTTAGACACCACTTATTATTCAGGACCTAATGGCTATAATATCAGAGTCATTATTCTTAACTCAACTTTATATATATATCAATTGTCAAAACCTTCACCACAAGAAAGAAAAGAACAGTCGGGTATGGCAGAAAATGTAATAAACGAACATGGAGTAAGACATCAAGCTCCATATTGTAAACAAGATCATCGTCATTGTTTATTTATTGCGAGGAAAAATATTGTTCGCAATATAATTATAAAAACATTCTGTAATTCATTCTCTTCATTACACTAAAAGGTAATGAAGTATATAAAGAAAATAGTTTATAAATTACTAAAATAAAAATACGTATAAAAAAGTAAAATAACATCTATTGATGGAATAGAAAAGAATTATATCGTAAGTGGGTAAAAGATTTCTTGGGTGGGTTTTAGAATACAATAACTGTTTTCTGCATTACATCGATGGTTCCAAGTCAGAAATTATCCTTAAGTTTTGTGAATCAGTATTTACAGTTTTTCTTAAAGGGTGACTTAAGTTACGGTCACACGATCCCTTTGATGAGCAATTAATTTGGAGCAAGAAATTACGAGTAATTTCTTCCAAATGTGGTCATATGAGTGGCTCTTGGTTCAGTTACTACAGCAAGAAAAAAAGTTAACGCCGCTGTGCGAGTAGAAGGGAGACGGAACATCACAACAACAATGCAGACGACGCAGCAGCTATCCTTGGTATTATTGTTATTATTAAAAAGAAATGAGAGAAAGCGAAGAAAAACTATTGGGGACTCGTAAGTGGCTGGCGAGGAGGAGGAACGAGTGTTTAATATAGACTGGTTCAACTATCGTAGTTACAGTAGGGAGGGTTGTTAGTGTGTGGAGAATGACCGGCTGTATGGGCTTGTGTTTTGTAAACAAACACGCCAAAACACCACCCAAATAATAAACTCAGTGTGTCGTAAAAACTGTTTGTGCATTTTATACATAATGTTATTGATCTATGTTATATATAGCCAAGGTAAATACTCGATAAATAAGCTTCGTGTCATTAAATATGGTATTAACCGGGTTTTGAACCGATAATCTTGCTCGAAATAGTCAAGAAATTGACTATCACGATTATCAATAAAAATGCTTCAAAAACTTGCTCGAATTTCTCGAAAATTGCTCGAAATAACTTTCCGGCAAGAAATTGCTAAAAAAAAATGCGCCCATGTGACCAGTGCTTTAAGAATTGTATGATATCCTCATGGCAATGGAAACACACACACACACACACACTCACCCCATACACAGTCACACACTCACCATGCACAATCACACACACCCATACACACACCGTACATGCACAAACCATACACACACATACACACACACACACGATCACACACAC
Organism: Homarus americanus; assembly: GCF_018991925.1. Lineage (NCBI taxonomy): Eukaryota > Metazoa > Arthropoda > Malacostraca > Decapoda > Nephropidae > Homarus > Homarus americanus. Next base: position 4,990 of record NW_024745906.1, read on the forward strand.
CATACATACACACACCATACACATACACACACCATACACACATACACAAACACACACACACACACCATGCACACACCATACAAACAAACAAACACACACCATATACACACACACACACACACACAATGCACACACACACACCATGCACACTCACACACACACACACCATGCACACTCACACCATGCACACACACACACACTAATTGTTTTAATTTAGTTCTTGGAACTCTTAAGTGGCAGCGCTTGATGTAAACACTTCTTGGCATTTTCTGTTTATCTAGTAGCAGGTATACACACAGATGTAATATGAGAAAATAAATTATGAATTCTGTCCAGGGAAGTGTTGTGAATATGACCTTGAGATAACACTTGTGTTAAGTGTGAATTCCCTGTCTAGTGATATGTCCAACTACTACTCTGGGCCGCGAGACAGTGGTAGTGATTACAGATTGCCCACGAGGGGCTAGTTTATTGGGCACCCCCTTACATCCTGTGCAAGGTGAAACGCAGAAGCGTTTACAGTGCCCAACTGGGAAGCATGCGGAGTTCATGCTTGCCTTTATGACTCATGCATTAAGGGCGTAAAAGGCCTGAAGGGTCATGGGTTTTGTCAGCAAGTTACATAAAGTGACAATGATGAGTGTGTGGGGGGAAAATTCCCGGTACAATTTATCTGTTTATGGCAAAGTGTGGCAGGTCCCTATTAATGTGAGCGGTGTTTACTGAATCAGCTGACCCTGGCTCGACCTTTTGAGAGACGCAAGCCAAGTGATCTAAGAGTCGTGAATAACATGGTGGATTACTTGGTGTTATTCATTTGGGTGAATATTTGTATAAATCAAAGGTGCTGTCACACACACACACACACACACACACACACACCACACGTGGCACACCACCAACACACAGTTTCTGAGAAGGAGTTTGAGATTATATTTAACGAAGTCTTAACTGGGAAAATGTTGTATGGCTTTTGTTATGGGGTAAGTTCTGGCGTGAACATTAAGACTATTTTCATAATTTTTTGTAACTAATATTTTTATCTGCCTGGTACAATTATTTATTAATTTGTATTGTAAGTTATGTCTTGATAGTCGATGTAATGTAACAATTTATTTTTTGTGTTAATGTTCATATAGATTGGTTCAGTGTTGCGTCTCTGACTCGTCAACGATGTTAATAAGCTCTTGAGTACATACTGCTGGTGAAACTATGTTATATTAACAACACGACAGACAAGTACTATAATACCTTAACATTTAACAATAATTCGGCCTTAATTTAATTTTTTCACCAACTTAAGACACATAACCCAGAAGGAAGTAAGACGGGCAACATAACGCGGGATATCGTGGCTTCACTAAGTGCAAATTATGGAACTTGAGGTAACACATTATGGGAAAATGCGAGCCCTGCTAAGTGGTTCTCCTCAACATGGACGCAAACATCAGATGGACAAAGAAACAGAAGAACCCCGGATATACATTCATTTATTCTACAAAAAAGTTACGTAAACGAGCGTTAAATACGTTTAAGTAATCACAGTTTACGAAGCTGAAGTCGAGATATTAGAAGATGAAGAAGACTTTAGCATATCAGTATACCCCACGACCGGCGCCAGGATGTTAAGTGTGCCATCAGGGTATATTAGCGCTGAGAGACGGGTGCTATCGTGGTATAATAGCATACCTTCACCCTGAATGGTATATCAAAAAGTACAGGATTTACTTCACAGATATTTAGTTATATCTATCGGTATATTATATAAATTATATCAATATATCTGTGTATACCAAATATGGCATCAGAGTATATCACCGTTTGCCATCATATTCTCTAAATAACCTCAAAGTATACCACCGAATGTTTAATATCATACACTATAAATGACACTGTAGTATGTTAGTATATAATCAGGGTATAACATAAATAATATCAGCATTATTTAGAATATCATATATATTAAGCGTGAGGAATGGATGTATATGATTCAATATATCACAGTTACATAAAGCGGTATGTCAGCTCATCAGCATATCACTAGAATGACATCAGAGTATAGGACACTATACTCCAATAAATACTATCAGGTATCTAAGTATATCAGGGTAATCACTGAGAAGTGTCAGAACATATCAGCATATTCCTTGACTGGTAACAAAGCATATCAACATACTCAAAGTATAATCAATGTCTCCGGAATAAACAAGCCAATGACAGCAGCATATATTTCTGAAAATCAGCTGTGAAATATGTTCAGAACAGCCCAAAGTATACTATAATACTAAGCAACATTTGAAATATACCAGTATACTTCTTAACAGTCAGGGAAAAAATCATTATACAGATTAGTGTCCTCGAAGCAGATCAACTTGTCTCCTGCTTTCTGGGGACCCATTAGTGGCATATCAGTATATCCAAAGAGACACATCGGAGTATATTACCATATATCCCAAGTGCCATGAAGGGATATCAACATACCTGAGTATATTAACTAGCTCTCATAGTCTTCCACTCTCTCTTAGATCCATCAGGATATGTCAGCATATCACCCTATCTTCTGAAGGTCCAGTTTACCTTGTTCCGAAAGTATGTCGAAGCATACTAACAGATCCCCTGAATGCCTTGAGAACATATCAGTATACTTCTAGGTTAATTCATATCATATTAGTATATCCCCTGAATCTAAGGTATAGCTAGCCTCATTTCAAATTATTATTAGAGTATGTTAACATATTCCCTTAGAAGCATACCAGCATATCTCTTATGTCATTACAGAGATAGATGCAAGCATATCAGGGTATATTAGCATACCCTGTAAGAGAGATATGAGCCTAGCTACATAACCAAGTATATCAGCATACCCCATATGCTCTTATAGTACATCAGCACACCCTCTGAGAGACAGAACCATACCAACATATCAGAACATATTAGTATATCCTTTAGAGTGATATGAGCATAATGGCATATCAGATGACAAGAGTATATCAGCATAGTCTTTGAGGAGCATATCAGACCAACCTAGCATAAGCTCTTTAAGATAGATGGGAGCATATCTTAAATAGACTGGAACATACCAGAGCATATTAGCATATTAGCATATTAGCAAGGTGAGGAGGAGGAGGAGGAGGCAGGTGTCCACCGACCAGGTATGCCGATAGTCTGGTGATAATGTGGGTAAAACTGGTGTGTGTGTGTGTGTGTGTGTGTGTGTGTGTGTGTTCGTTCTCATGTTTATTTCTTGTAAGGTATGTGTCACCTAGCCAGCCATTTTGTTTACATTTTTCGGTCGCTCTAAAATACCATTAAAACAATATTGAGTATAAACGTTTGGCTCAACTGATGATCTCAAACATGTCCCAACTTTTTTTTGCCTCAACTCCACATTCTGTAACTCATTTGATGAATGTCCTCACTGCATACTTTGGACTATAATAATATTTACGCTAATGTGTTATCAAGATGTGCACATTACTCTCGTTCATGTGGTTATTATTATATCAAATTTTAAAGAGCTATTACACCACCTGTATCATTAGTTGTCGCCAGGTGAAAGAATGTTTAGGTAGATTATATTTTATTTACTGTAATTAAAGTTTCAATACCTAAGACGTTCCACTATAAGAGTCTTTCAACCTCAGGTAAGGTCTAAAGACTTTCTACTCTAGGTCTTACACCCTGGAGTAGCTGTATCGTCCACATAGGTAATTACTCCACAAGGAACTACAAGTTACACCTTGATGTAATACTTCATTTATTGCCAAACTTTATAGGGAAATATTTTTTCACAAAGAATTTCAAGTTACAATTTCACATAACAAGTCACATTACAAACGTTCCTTCGGCTTACATTTAAACTTTGCAATGTCAAGATATTTTTTTCACTGCAGAGGAAAGTATGCGTCATCATCACCACACACACACACACACAAAGACAAAACTCCTGTATCCAGATTCTCAAAAGTTTATAAATTAAATTCTTCCCTAAAATTAAACAGACAATACATCTATTTATCATAGAGTATGTGAACAATATCGACGCCATATTGGTTACCATCTTTGAGTTATATAATTAGTTAGCTTCATAGTGTTAATTATTTAGTTAAAAAGGAAAAATAATCTACTAGTGTGTGTTGTGACCAAAATATATCAACATTGTATTTACTTTTTCCTCCAGGGGGCACTAAGTCTAGAAAAATGACACAATTGACATCTACATAAAGTGACTGATCAAGGGTAGATATTGGCTACCTTTTGTGTTACTTTGAGGTCGTAAGAACACACAGAGCTACTCTTAAGGATGTTTACCACAATACACCTCAACCAGTTTCTCATTCACTAAGGTCAAACAATAAATCTGGTTCACAAGATACACCGTAAATTTTATTAGAATACAATAATCAATTACTGTATTATTGTATTGAGGCGAATAGTCTTATGGTGTTAAGATGTGTTCTTAAGCCACGAAGGTAAACAAAAGGTATTCAATATCTGCCTTGGTTGACGATGATCTGTAGACGTTAGCAAGTCCTCCTCCTCCTGCTCTCGAGTAAGGTAAGGAAGGCCTCACCTGACCAAAATTTTTAATTAAGATAGATTACCTGAAGATTAACCCTCCCAGCTTATTTCAACTAATGATTAACCTAACGCTACTTGGGAAGTTAAGTTAGGTTAGGTTAAGTTAGGGTA
>NW_024745907.1:0-20863 GCF_018991925.1 Homarus americanus
ACTAACTGTGGAATGATCTGCCTTCTTCTGTGTTTCCATACTCTTACAATCTGTCTCTCTTTAAAAAGTTGATTTTCACAACTATCTGTGGTGTAGATTAATATGGACTTTTCTTTTCTATTTTAATTTCTTTTACTCTTATCCTCCCAGATGGGCTATTCCCTGGAAAAAAAGGTAAAGAAAAAAAAAACCTTACCAGCACTAAAAGTGAAAATGAAGCATCATAGTAGGTGACACAGAGGTATGGTAGGTGACACAGAGGTATGGTAGGTGACACAGAGGTATGTAGGTGACACAGAGGTATGGTAGGTGACACAGAGGTATGGTAGGCGACACAGAGGTAATGGTAGGTGACACAGAGGTATGTAGGCTGACACAGAGGTATGGTAGGTGACAGAGGTAGGTGGTAGGTGACACAGAGGTATGGTGGGTGACACAGAGGTATGGTGGGTGACACAGAGGTATGGTAGGTGACACAGTGTATGGTAGGTGACACAGAGGTATGGTAGGTGACACAGAGGCATGGTAGGTGACACAGAGGTATGGTAGGTGACACAGGCATGGTAGACACAGAGGCATGGTAGGTACAAAGGTATGGTGGGTGACACAGAGGCATGGTAGGTGACACAGAGGTATGTAGGTGACACAGAGGTATGTGGTGACACAGAGGTATGGTAGGCGACACAGAGGTATGGTGTAGGTGACACAGAGGTATGGTAGGTGACACAGAGGCATGGTAGGTGACACAGAGGTATGGTAGGTGACACAGAGGTATGGTGGGTGACAGAGGTATGGTAGGTGACACAGAGGTATGGTAGATGACACAGAGGTATGGTAGGTGACACAGGAGGCATGGTAGGTGACACAGAGGTATGGTGGGTGACACACAGAGGTATGGTAGGTGACACAGAGGCATGGTAGGTGACACAGGAGGTATGGTGGGTGACACAGAGGTATGGTAGGCGACACGGAGGTATGGTGGGTGACACAGAGGTGGTAGGTGACACAGAGGTATGGTGGTGACACAGAGGTATGGTAGGTGACACAGAGGCATGGTAGGTGAAGAGGTATGGTGGGTGACACAGGAGGCATGGTGGGTGACACAGAGGTATGGTAGGTGCACAGAGGTATGGTGGGTGACACAGAGGTATGGTGGGCGACACAGTGGTATGGTAGGTGACATTGACTAGTCCTGCCAATGATAGAGTCGCGATAGAATACTATGACACTGAAATTAACTATCCTCGTCCATCATTGGCCAGTGGATGAAAATGTTAAACCTCTAAATCTCTTAATACATCGTAGCATATAATATTATTACATAAATCTTATCACAATGCATTATTTAAGATGAGGAGATGCCAAGTTACTGATGTATTTAATAATCTGGTCGGTAATGCGGGAGAAATGTTTTTGTTCGTTAAGTATCACAGCGATGACATCCGTTACATTGTTGAGAGTTGACATCGAGATGAACAAAATTCCGCCAAGTTCAGTGGCTGTTCCCTGAGTGTTTTACCTCCCCTGAAGGCACGTGATATAAGCCGTATATTTACAGTGGGGGTATGCTATAACGAACAGATCCTACTACGAATATTCCTATAACTAACGGGTTTTACCTATAAAATTGAGAATGCTATAACTAACCTAACTCCTACAAACAACGATGAATACGGACTATTTCGGGCGCATGAACATTGTTGTATCACGACCCACAACAAGCATAAGGCCATCTTTGTCTCATTGTGTAGCCAGTGCACCACTGTTATTGTTGAAATTTCGTCTTTTGATGTGAAATAAAGTTATTTGCATAAATATTTTGTTATACAAGTGTACAATGTAAACAATGAATCGCCCAAAGCGAGTGAGAAAGCTCATAACTCTTGAAACTAAGAAAGAAATCATAAAGAAACGTGAGGATGGAACAAGCATTGCGAAACTCAGTGATGAGTATGGGATGGCTAAATCGACTATATGTACGATTTTAAAGAATAAAGAGGAGTTGTGTCATGGGTTGCTAGCTTACTCACGCAACCAACCCAAAGTTGGTTTACCAGAGTACCTCCACACCTTGGGGTCCTCATCAACGGAGGACCCAGTTCCACCTCAGCCTCCCATTCACTTACGAGGCGGTGGACAGTAAACCCAAGGGCGAGTGACGGACAGATTTACATCTTCATTTTGGTGGACTTCAGTTTGAGGCGGTGGACAGTAGACCCAATGGTGATGGGCAGAGTACACCTCACCTTGGGGCCCTCAGCGAAAGAGGGACCCAGTTCCACATCAGCCGCTGGAGGAGTCCTTCTCTTCACCACCGAAGTTCATTCGACATTGCAGAACGTGTCTAGACCAGACCTATGTGTGGAGTGTCCATATGTTCCGTCAACTCGAACCTCCACGCATCTGACGCACTCTTCAAATGTTATGTAAACCTTTTCACACCTCACATTTAAGAACATAACACCACACCTGTACCACCTAAACAATGTCTACATACCCTACACTACACAACACGTTGCTGTAACATAAATACAGCGTGTTTACTAGCATGAACTATTGCTCGAATTGTCACCGCCGAGTTTTCCTCCAGCCTGAAAATCAAAGTAAATGTTGAGGTTTTCCTCAGTGGCGATTGGCGACTACATCCCGTAGTGTTAGTGTCACACACACCACAGTGTGAATGTGGAATTGTGTCTGGGCTAGGCATTCTCTTGATTGTATACAGGTGCTGAAATTTTTATTCTCGAAGAAAATTTTTCTTAGTAGGGCGATTGTCATGGGTTCGCTAGGCTACCCACGCAACCAACTCCAAAGTTTGTTTTACCAGAGATAAGACGCCCGCGATAGTATAACTGGGACATGTATTTTTCAATTAGTGTATGTCAGCCAGCCTTAGTGGGCAGTGAAACAGTGTTGTACTGTTCATCGCCACACCCAAAACCTCAATTTTAAGTAGTATCCCTGAGCCATGGGTTAGTGAAGAAGTCGTCTTGACTCTCCTCCTGAAAGGGAGCGGGCACCACACCACACAGAGTCCTCCACCGCACTGGCCCTGTGAACCGCCGGGGCTCATACACGAGACTAAGCGTAGTAACCTAGGTTGTTATCCCCGTGGAAATATCACGGTGGATGCCTGGTGGCGACAAGAGCAATCCAGGCTGGCCTATCAAACCTACATTAAATGGTTAATTAATTCACGCTACCGAGTTCTTCCTGCACGACACCCGTCTACCGTGACCGTGATCGACACGAGACTAAGTGTGTTAACTTAGGTTTGTTATCCCCGTGAAATATCACGGTGGAAGCCTGGTTGCGACAAAAGCAATCCAGGCTGGTCTACTGCACCTAATGGTTAATTCAAGTCACACTTACCAGTTCTCCTGCCACAACCGTCTACAGTGACTGTCAGTGACGCGAGACTATGTGTGGTAACCCAAGAGTACCTTTTGTTGTTATGGCCGTGGGAAGAAGTTCTTATGATGAAGCCTGGTTGCAACAAAAGCAATCCAGGCTGGCAGTAAATGAATCACTTGAAGAATTAAGGCTCTGTTAAGTCATACCACAGTAGAGTAATCACATGTGTCCCCAAGTTGGAAATTCCCTGTTTTAGAAGATTAATTTTATTACAGCGTGAACGTGAGTAAATCATATATCCATGCAAATTGTAAATCATTGTATGGAAGCTTGACAAATAAATGTAAGTGCAATTATCTGCCCGTATCTGTGATCCTATCTTATTATTACTGAAGGTAATGACTGATTGGTTATGACATAGTATAACCAATAACTTAGATGGATGTTGAAATTAAATGAATTCATTAAATCATCATTTATCAAGTATAAATCATGGAATGTCGAGTGGTGGAGTGAACTTCTACGTAGATACCATAATCTCCTGTAAGTAATCAGTGTGAAGGTATCGACTCCCACGGTAAGAAATAAGAAATATGACATATTATTATCTTTATAATAATATAATCCACTCCTACTAACCACCGATCCACCCCAAAACCATGACAAGTTGAAAACTGTGCAAGTGGCTAAGGGAATCTCTAGACTTAGCAAAGCAAGGTGTAATGTGATTGAGGAGATGGAAAATTTACTCTTAGTGTGGATAAAGGAGAAAGAAATGGCAGGTGATAGCATTAGTGAAGCTATAATTTGTGAGACGGCCAGACAATTGTTTGAGGACCTTAAAGCCAAGACTCCCAGTGCAAGTGATAGTGATGTGCCAGTGTTTAGGGGTACCAAGGGGTGGTTTACTGGTTTCAGAAGGAGAAATAAATTACATAGTGTTGTGAGACATGGTGATGCTGCTAGTGTAGATAAGGAAGCAGCTAAGGAACACCATGACATTTTTTTGAATGTGATTAAAGAGGGAGGCTTTGTTTCTCAGCAGGTATTCAACTGTGATGAAACGAATTTTTTGGAAAAAAATGCCTCGCCGTACATACATTACCAAGGAGGAAACTTCTGTCCCTGGCCATAAGCCAATGAAAGACAGGCTTACCCTTCTTCTTTGTGCTAATGCTTCTGGTGACTGCAAAATAAAGCCACTTCTTGTGTACCATGCAGAAAACCCCAGAGCTTTTAAACATTAGGAAGACCCGCCTTGGTGTTATGTGGCGGTCAAACCGAAAGGCTTGGGTGACCAGGAATTTATTCTCTGAGCGGGTGATTGGACTCAATGTTCGGGAATACCTCAGGGAGAATAATCTTCCACTGAAAGCTTTGTTGGTGATGGACAATGCACCAGCCCACCCTCCTAATTTGATGGTTGAATTGCCAGAGGAGTTCAACTTCATCACTGTGCACTTCTTGCCACCCAACACAACACCTCTCATCCAGCCCATGGATCAACAGGTAATTTCTAACTTTAAGAAGCTGTACACAGAGGCACTGCTTAGAAAATGTTTTGCGTCCACTTCTTCCAGTGATGTTAGTTTGAAGGAATTTTGGAAGTCACTTCAATATAGCAGACGCTGTTTTTTTAATTATCTCAGCCTGGAAAGAGGTTACTGTGAGGTGTCTTTGTGCTGCTTGGAGGCCATTGTGGCCTGAATGTGTCCTTCAAAGAGAATTTGAAGGCTTCGAAGAGTTAGAAGAAGAGGCTGTTGTTCATGAAATTGTGTGTCTGGGCAATTCCATGGGCCTGGAAGTGGATGATGATGATGTTGAGGAGTTGGTGGAAGAGCACAGTAAGGAACTGTCCACTGAGGAGCTGCTTGAGCTTCACAAAGAACAAAACGAGACACTGAAGCGGAGCTTAACTTCTGAGGAGTCAGGGGAGGAGGAGGACAAGGAGGAAAGCCGCATCATTCTAGCCAAAGATCTCAAGGATGCGTTCTTTTGCTGGAGCAAACTGTCCAAACTTGCTGAGGATTATCATCCTGATGTTGGTTCTGTGCAAAAGGCCATCAGTGTGTTTAATGACAATGTTAGGAACTACTTTTGGAAGGCCCAGAAATCAAGGTTGAAGCAGCCAACCCTGGATTCCTTCTTTAAAAAGGTAACAAAAGAACCTACAGACGAAGAGCCTGTAAGACAGTCACCAAAGAGGGCTAGGAAGGATGACTCCTCTCCTTCCACCTCTTCTCCATAATTCTCTCCTCCCCCCTCCTCCTCTGCCTCCTGTTCTGCATGCTGAACAACACTAAGGTAAGCTAAAGTACCGTATTTTTTACAGTTTTCCACAGAATTTTTTCAGTGTTAAGTGGTTGTATTTGGGGGCCTGGAACGGATTAATCCTATAACGAACGAATGCTTTAACGAATGAGGTTCTAGAACCAATTAGATTCGTTATAGCATACCCCACTGCATACAGTCAGTCCTCGACTTACGACGAGGTTAGGGACCGACAACCAGGTCGTAAGCCGAATTGGTCGCAAGTCGAAAATGTGAAAATAATACATAGAAAATCTAAACTGAAATATGGTACAGTAAAAGTAATCAATAATGAAAAATGAATGAAGTGTTACTGTGCACTTACCTTTAATGTAATCAGCTGAGTGCACACAGATCCTCAATAATATTTTAATTAAACATGGAGACTACATTAATTGGATGAAGCAGAGGAGGAGACAGGGCTGGGTGGGTCATCAATTTTGCTTTCTTCAGACAGGCTAACATACTTGCATGTTGAAGGTATTGGATCATCTTTAGGGAATGAAGAGGCAGCAGTGGTGGGGCATGAGGATACAGCAGTGGGGGACTTCTTAAAATATATGTCCAATTTAGACTGCACAGTTTGGCTTTTCTTTTCATAGTAAATATCCCTGTAACAAGCAAGTGCATCTTGTATCAGTCTGTCAACTTTTGCAGAATGCTCAACATTTTGATCCATTTCTTCAAACATTTGCATCCCCTTATTAATAGTAGCAAATACCTCTGCCTTGTCCTTCAAAATTGTTGATATCGTCGAGTGAGAGAAGCCAAGGTCGTGTGAAATGGTTGCAACCGTTTTCCATTTTCATTTTGCATTATTATTTTAATTTTCATCTCAAAAGTAATTGACTGTCTCTTTTTCTTCTGAGCACCACCAGAACTCTCACTTTTACGCTTGCCAGTCATTTTAAAGGGAATTAGAAACAAAAATTTTGTCAGTACACAGAGCAATCACTAACACCAACGACGGCCAAACACCAACTAAGCGGGCTACAGCGAGGATGCTGTACACCATGAGGCGGCCCAGCTCACGCCACGCTGTCGTACGGGACGGAAACGTTTCGGTACTAGAAATATGTACGTATTGTAATTTGAAATTCTTTTTATACGACTGTGGCGGTCGTATATCTGGGTGGTCGTAAGTCGAGGAGTACCTGTATATTTTGAGAAAGATGAAACAGAAGTAATAGGAAAGATTGATACAAAGCTGTTAATACAGTGGTCCCTCGGTTAACGAGTGCCTCGGTTAACGAGATTTCGGTTAACGAGTTTCTTACGAGCAGACCTCAACATGTTCTTGCTTGCATTTGGCGGTCCACCAGCTGTAGTGTTAGTCCGCCAATACAGTAATCGGTTTTAGGGCTTAAATTCCTTACTATTTTAGTAAATATCAGGAAGTTTATACTATTCAATAATTTTAAAAGTTTAATATTAACTTTTTTAGTCATTTTAACAATTATTGAACATAATTGAAGGTAAAGAAACTAGTTTCTGGCGTGCCATCCAGCCTGTTAACACACCAGACAGGCGTTAGTCTCTCTCTGTTTTCAGTGGAGGTAACATCTTGCTTGAGACTCTCTTCAACTAAATGCTTTATTTCTGTGTTTGCAAGCAAATTATTGGTCATTTTGAAAAATATTTTACATATTGACAATATATAATGCAGTGCAGTGTTGATTTAAAGAAAATAATCTTGAATTACACCAAGAGAACTAAAATTTTATGGGTGAAATGGCACCATGGGGTGACTTCTCTTCCACCCCAATGCCTTCTCTTCTCCCTTCTCCTCCACCCCCATTCTAATTCCCATCATCATCATCCAGGAGCCTTCTACATACACACCTCAAAGTAAGTGTACTTTTCTACCATTTTTGTTGAATTTAGGCAATTTTCAGTGAGCTGGAACCAATTACCCCAAAACCCATTAAAACAATGGTTTCGGTTAACCTTCTAGAACGGATTGTGCTCGTTAACCGGGGGACCACTATATGAGCCTTTTCAAAATTCATCATGAAACATTCAGGGTTCAATCCAGGACGTAGTTTAGTAGCTTTGTGAATAGTTGAGTGTACGTTTCTTGTCTTGTTCGGAAGAAGTGCAAATAAGCTTGAAACACTGAAATTCCCAACCTGAACATGAAGGTTGTACAACTGATAAAATATATTTGGACAGCATTTAAAAGTTCCATCACCCACCCAATGTTTTACATGCACCAAGTCATCCAGACTCATATCCTTTGCAAACACAAGTAATCTATTTACGTCATTTTCACCCCTATCAACCTGCAGGAAAAGTTCGCCAGTATCAAGGAATCTGTATTCATCAGGAATTTTATAGCCAGACCAATTCTGGGGAAATGGAGGGGCACTCACTTTTGCTTGATGCCATTTCCTTATATTCCGACTTAAACATGAAGTGGATGGTAGCTCTGCCATTTCATTTTCATCCAAGTTTGCACTAGTAGCAGCAATAAGTGAACGAGAACATTCATGGGAGGAGATTGCTGCAAGCTTCAAGTCAGCTAAATTTTTACGAACTTTGAGTTTTGCAACAGAAGAACTATGATGATGTTCACCGACACGTTTAATTATGCCATAATCCTCATCATGCGTCAGGGTGCGGACTCGAGTTTTGCAACACTTCACTTCACATTTCCAATAAGTCTTAGATCCATCGGCATTTCTTTTCTGTGCTTCGTATATGTAATTCATATCACCTACAAGTTTTCCCTTCCCTGGGTGCTGGCAACGACGTGAGGCATGGTAACAAGGGTATACCAATGAGTTATGATCAACCCTCACCTGGCAGCAGCAGTTGGACGACTGAACGGGTCAACTGGGCCTCACCTCTGGTGGTGCCATCTGGATTTTTAGAATTCTAAAATTTAAATGCTTACTTAAACTAGATTTCAAAACTACTGTTCTTAAATTAAATCTTTAATTTTTAACTACTTAAATCAAACTATATTTATATTAAATTTATTACCATTACAGTCATGCGCCGGTTAACGTCCTAGATACATTCTTGGAAACGTGACGTTAACCGAAATGGACGTTGTCCGATCATCACATAAACTTTGTATTTATACGTACGTGTATGTGGAATACTATATACGTACATATACACTTTTATTCTTAAATCACTACTGTAATGTGATACAGGTGATTAATTTTTATCTCTTGTGCAAAATACATGACGTTTATATTAAAATTATTCACTGTTTTACAAGGATTCCAGCAACGCTGGGCAGTTGGGGGGGAGGGAGGGAGGGAGGGAGGGAGGGAGGGAGGGAGGTAGTACGTTTGACAGTTGGCACCGGCCCAAGGTCTAACGCGTGTACCTGTATATTTATCAGTTCTTAAGTAACTAAGCTTCTCTCTTATAAAAAGCCAGTGACATGACCTGGGTGAATATAATTAACATAGCTGGGATTCTTGTAAGATATTGATTTATTTGAATATAAACATGCAGTAATTCGCACTAGACATAACAATTTTAGTACTGTAATCAAATTAGTACATGTGCACTCCAGCTTTGGACTAAGGTCATTTATTTCTTTTACGTTTATTTTAGTATGGTGTGTGCATGTAAATGGATGAAAATAAATGAAGAAATTTAGGTAAATCTACCCAAAAATACAGTTGAAAAAATTTATATTATAAATGTACTACAGTATTGTACACTAATGTACTACATTGTTTATATCTTGATCAAAATATATGACACTTACATTTAAATTAATCTCTGTCTTGCAAGGATTTCAGCAATGCAAATTATATTTTCCTAACTTTAGTCTGAGATACAGTATTACATAAAATAAACATAAAGAAATCACCAATCTTTTGTCTGGGAACACAAGGACGGAAGTAGCCAGGAGCGTGTGGGAAGAGGGGGGGAAGAGGGGGGGGGGGGGGGGAGGTGAGGTGACAGAATGTCTGCCATTTGTTTGTTTATTTATTTATTTATTTGAGATAAGATTTGACAGTTGGCGCTGAAGGCCTGCGTGTTTATTTATCATTACTTAAGAGTGACTCAGCTCTTCTCATAATTTGCCACCCAAACGACCTGAGTGAATATAACTTACATTGGTGGGATTCTTGTAAGATAGTAATTTATTTGAATGCCTGTATAAACTAGCTATATTTGCAATAGACATAACAATTTTAGTACCGTAATCATTTAGTACATGTACAGTCGACCCTCGTTAATTCGGATCCCTTTAATCCGGATTTCGGATAAATCGGACGAAATCTGAACTGTCCATATCAAATTTCTGGTTCTGGGATTGTCCCAGTTGCAATTGGGGTTGCAATTTCAAATTCTGTGTCACTACTAAGAAATAACAAAGTCCCTGGTGCACTCTAAGATTAAGAGAAAACGGACGACTCAGGCGTCCTGAAGTGAGAGAAAACGGACTCCTATGACGGGGCACTCAAATAAAGAGACATGGCTACATGTTTTGTGGACTACCCACTGTACAGTATCCTTTTCATCACTTTGTAATAAACCTCGTTATGCCTATGTGTTTCTGATAATTATCATAACATTATATATATTTATATATTTAGCGGTTGTACAAACACAAGGCCTCACACATGCCATTCAGATTGAGAGACTTGACAAGTTTTACCAACCATAAGGATAGTTGAAGCTTTAAACATCACTCACAATGGATCTTGAATATTCCAACTGTAATCAGACATACCTAAGTTGCCTCAACAATTGCAACCCCAGTTGCAATATCAAAATCTGTGTCACTACTAAGATATAACAGTCTCTGGTGCACTCTAAGATTAAGAGAAAATGGACGACTCAGGAGTGCTGAAGTGAGAGAAAACGGACTCCTATGACGGGGCACTCAAATAAACATACACATAGCTGTATAATGCAATATTAACCCCTAAATCAGTTAATTCGGACAATCGGCTAAAACGGACACCCTTCCCCCCTATTAGTCCGTTTTAACGAGGGTCGACTGTACAATACAGGTTTGCACTTAGGTCCATTGTTACTGTACAATATTGACTAAATTCACTAGATAACGTACGTCTGGCAGCACAATCTATAAGAATACGCGATGCATACGTGACTGTGCCCGCTCTAGGGCCATTTAGGTTCGCTACGTCCCATTATTTGAATGTTTTTTTTCAATTTAAATTTTAATTGTTTATTCCTTGATAGAGGAAGCGGGATCCTAGTGCTGTCACTTGGTACCCCTGTACCATAACACCAGAAGCAACTGGCCAGTGTCACAAGTATATACAGTACAGTACAGTCATCCCTTGGTTATCGTGCCTAATTGGGACCACTCCAATAACGAAAGTACAGAACCTATGGGATTTATTCTAATTGGTTCCAGGCACCCAAGACCCAACCCCAAGTTTCCCATTTTACGACCATTTTGACCCACTAAATATATATATACAGTAGTACCCCGATTTACGCGGTCAATTGAACCCACAGGGTACCGCGGAAAGTGAAAACCGCGTAAAGTGAACAACAGAACATATGGGATTAATTCCAATAGAGACTGGCCCGACCCCCCAAACTCCACTTTTTCTGACACAATACCTATGTTGTAGTAAAAATAACATCTAAGTTTTATGATGGTATGCTCACACAATTAATATTTAAGAGAAATACAGTCGCCAGGTTAATGTCCATTCAAATAATGGACTCAAATCCTCCCCCCCCCTCTTCCCAGCTCACTAGCTCCTACCTCTCTGATTAATGTTTGAGTGAAAATTCTAGATTTTAACGTTTAGTAATAAATAATACCTCAGACTAAAGTTAGGATAATATAATTGACATTTCTGGATTCCTTGCAGGTCAGGGAATATTTTGAATGTAAATTTCATATATTTTGCACAAAAGATAAAATATTTGCTTTGTGTAAACCAAATTATTACTTTGGATCTAAAATTTGTATGTCTAATGCAAAATCCATGATGTTTATATTCAAAATGATCATCATATTGTAAGAATTCCAGCAATGTAAATTATATTCTGGCCGGGTAATTTGTATGAATTTTATGAGCTAAATAAAAAAAAAAAAAATTAAACTTCACCACAGGTATATGAGTAGATGCACCGCGGAAAGTGAAAGTCTGGTTCTGGCAAGGTACCGCGTAAATGAGAAATCGCGGAAAGTGAAACCGTGTAAAGCGGGGTAATACTGTAATGTTATGGTAAATATCATAAACACACATAGGCATGGCTAGGTTTATTACAAAGTGATGAAAAGGGTACTGTAGTCCACAAAACATGTAGCTATGCTTTTTTTATTTGGTCCCCCATCATATGAGTCCGTTTTCTCTCACATCAGGACGCCTGAGTCCTCCGTTTTCTCTCTTAATCTTAAGAGTGCACCAGAGACTCTGTTATTCTTAGAAATGCCACAGAATTTGAAATTGCAACCCCAATTGCAACTGGGGCTGCAATTGTCGAGGCAACTAGATATGTCTGATTACAGCAAATGTGTTATTGTCAATTTGTAGGTGAAAGATTTTATCCTCAATAGATGTAGGTTAACGTTACACCTGGATGCAAATGCTTAAAAAAAGCAGGGGGTCGTGGATTGGTGGTCCAGCAGGCGTCACGGATATGGGGGGCACGGACGTATATGTGATCGGACGTTGTTCGGTCAGACGGTAACCGGCGCATGACTGTACTATTATAATTATTTATTGAAACAGGAGTGGATTATCCAACCCCTGGCAGCTACTGCAACCAGCCGTCCAGCACTTATAGAACACTAAAACATATTTTAATTCTTTATTGTTTTTAAGAAGTGTTTCTAATATTTTTTTATATAAATGTTTTTAATAAAATATTTAAATCATTTTTTTTTTAATGTTGGTGAAATTACCGGGAGTGAAATTGACTGGGAGTTAAATTACCGGAAGTCAGATTACTGGGGGTCAAATAACCGTTGTAAAATTACCGGGAGCAAATTATCTAGAACCCTGTGAATGTATTCTCAGGATTTTCTAATAACAGAACATTCTCCGATACTTCACAACGAAACCTACTGCTTGTTATCACAGAACATTACCTTCACAAGAGGGTGGAAAGAAGAAACCATGAGGAGGACAATATGTCTGGGCCACAGACAAGGCATCAGGCACATGTTTATTATGCTGCAGTTGGACAGAAGGAACGTGTTAACTCTCCACCACCATTCAATGCTTCTGTTGGTTGGTTGGCTGCTTTTAATTAGTGTTATGAAGTCAAGTTTGCCCACTACCATGGGGACAGTGCAGTGGCTGATGTCATAACTGCAGAAAAATATCTACCCCTGTCTTTCAACCTCTTGTGAAAGAGGGTGGTTATTGCCGAGACCAGATCTTCAATTGTGACGAAACTGGCATTTTCTGGAAGTGCTCACCTAAGACCACTTTCCATGTCAAGGATGAAAAACAGGCAAGGGGTGTAAAGACTTCAAAGGTCAGGATTACAGTTTTATTCACAGCTAATGCAAGTGGAGATTTCTTGATGAAACTCCTGGTTGTTAACCGTGCTGCCCGTCCTAGAGTCTACCTTTATGCCAATATGATGCAGCTCAATGTTATATTGGACATTTAATAAGAAAGCTTGGGTTACAACGTCTTTATGCACCGATTGGTTTGACAAGCACTTTGTTCCTGACTCCCAACAGTACTGCTGGAGGAAGAACATTGACTTCAAAGTGATCCTGGTGATGGATAATGCTCCTGGACACTCTAAGTTTTTAATTGGACGCCACCCTAATGTACAAGTTATCTTCCTTCCTCCTAACACCACATCGCTTCTGCAGCCATTTGACCATGAATTCATCAGTAATGTTAAACTGTTCTACTATCAGTCACTCCATAGAGACTTTCGTCAGCAGACAGACTCATTAGTTGAGTTACAACAAATTGAGGTAGAACTCTCTGACAGTGACCAGGCTCTACCAGCTAACCAGGAAGAGGAGCATGAGATGGTAGATGACCTGACTCCCAGCACCACACTACCCCACAACCATGAAGTGTTATCAGTTTGTGAATTTTTAAAGAAATATAATATTAACAATGCAGTGGACAGAATTGTTCAGACATGACATAAGACTAATGTTGCAACAATGCTACACGTGTGGGAAATATAAAATCCCACAGAAGTATTACCTATCGTCACTAAAATAACACGGATCTTTAAGGTTCGAACATAGTGAAACGAACTGAATCCATTGAACCAATTATGACAGAGGTGGTGATACTTATGTATACAGCTCCTCCCTGAATTACAACCTACGATCACCCACACTTATGACCTGCCTCAGTCCGTAACGACCATCTGCACATACGACCGCCGCAGTCGATACCAAAATTTTTTTCAAATGACGTGCGCATTTTCTATACCGAAATGTTTCCGTCCCGTACGAGAGCATAGCGTGGCTTGGGTCACCGCGTGGGTGCAGCACCCACGGCGTAGAGCGCTTAGTTGGTGTATGGCTGTCGTTGTATCCGCAACTGATCGCGCTGTGTACTGACATTATTTTCATATTTAATTGACTTAAGAATGACTGGAAGGCATACAAGTGAGAGTGTTGGTAGTGCTCAGACGAAAAGGAGACAGTAAATTACTTTTGAGACGAAAATGAAGATAATAATACAGTATGAAAATGGAAAAACTGTAGCAACAATTTCACGCGACCTAGGCTTCTCGCACTCGACCATATATACTATCTTGAAGGAGAAGGAACGTATTCGTGAGGTAGTGAAAGGATCAGCACCTATAAAGGGAACTACTGTATAATAACAAAGAAAAGACTTGGTCCCATTCACGACATGGAAAAATTACTTGTGATAAGGATGGAAGACCAGATACAAAAGTGTATACCCTTAAGCCTTCTAACCCTACAGGCTAAGGCAAGAAGCCTTTTCCAAAGCCTGAAGGAGCAGTGAGCAAACCTTCACAGCAAGTCATGGGTGGTTTAATAGATTTAAGAACCGCTACAGTTTACATAATGTTAAGGTGAGTGGAGAGGCAGCTAGTGCTGATGTTGGTGCCGCCGAAGTTTTTAAGGAGGAGTTAGATCGTGTCATGGTGGAAGGAAATTATTTGCCTGAGCAAATATTCAATGTAGTTGAAACTGGATTATTATGGAAGCACATGCCTGAATGGACATCCACAAAGAGGCGAAAACAATGCCAGGATTCAAGGCATTCAAGGACCGAATTACATTTCTGTTGGGGGGGAATGTAGCTGGTTTCAAGATAAAGCCTTTCATGATCTATCATTCAGAGAACCCCGGGGCTTTTAAACATGTCAGCAAGCACACACTGCCAGTGTTTTATCACAGTAATAAGAAAGCATGGATGACCATTGTACTGTGTGAGGATTGGTTCACGAATTGTTTCATTCCTTGAGCCAAGGAGTATTGTCTGCAACAAGGGATTGCATTCAAGATTTTGTTAATTTAGGATACTGCTCCGGGACACCCACCACACCTGGACGACCTGCACCCTGATGTTATAGGTACTCTACATTCCACCTAACACTACCTCTATCATCCAACCCATGGATCAAGGTGCTATTGCAGCTTTTAAAGCTAATTATTTACGTACGACCTTTGCTCAGGCTGTTGCTGCTACTGAAGGTGAGCAAATGCTCCGACAGTTTTGGAAGGACTACAACATTTTGACATGTATACAGAACATTACTGCAGCATGGGATGAGGTTACAGAACAGTGCATGAATGGAATATGGAAGAAAGTACTGAAAAGATATGTGAACATTTTCAGAGGATTTAATGAAAATTAAGTAATTTCTGAGATTAGTAACAAGATAGAACAAGATAGTGGAATTGGGTAAACAGCTTGAGTTAGAAATTGATAATGAAGATGTTGAGCAGTTGGTTGAAAGTGTAGCAGAAGAGCTAAGTAACGGAGATCTTATTGAACTGGATGCACAGAAAATTGCAGAGGAAGAAGAGAGACAGAATGTAGAAAAAGAACCTGCACCCCCAAAAAAATTTTCAGTGAAGCAAATGGCAGAGGCATTTGCTACAATTATTAAGGGAATGCAAATGTTTGACAGAATGGATCAAAATGTTGAGCGTTTTGCCAAAGTTGACAGAATGGTCGGAGATGCAAGTAACTTGCTTGCTAGAGAAATTTATAATGAAAAGAAAAAGCAAACTGTGCAGTCTTAATTAGACATCTATTTTAAGAAGTCTCCCATTGCTGTCTCCTCACGCCCTATCACTACTGTCTCTTCACTCCTTAAAGATGATCCAATACCTTCAATAAGCAAGTAAGTTAGCCTGTCTGAAGAAAGCGAACTTGATGACCCACCCAGCCCTGTCTCCTCCTCTGCTTCATCCAATTAATGTAGTCTCCATGTTTAATTAAAATATTATTGATGCCCCGTGTGCATTCAGCTGACTACATTAAAGGTAAGTGCACAGTATCACTTTATTAATTTTTCATTATTGATTACTTTTTCTGTACAGTAGTACCCCGATTTACGCGGTCAATGAAACCCATGGGGTACCGCGGAAAGTGAAAACCACGTAAAGTGAACAACAGAACATATGAGATTAATTCCAATAGAGACTGGCCTGACCCCCAAACTCCACTTTTTCCGACAAAATATCTATGTTGTAGTAAAAATAACATCTTAATTTTATGATGGTATGCACACACAATTAATATTTAAGAGAAATACAGTCGCCAGGTTAATGTCCATTCAAATAATGGACTCAACTCCCCCCCCCCCTCTTCCCAGTTTACTGGCTCCTACCTCTCTGAGAAATGTTTGGGTGAAAACACTAGATTTTAACGTTTAGTAATAAATAATACCTCAGACTAAAGTTAAGATAATATAATTGACATTTCTGGATTCCTTGCAGGTGAGGGAATATTTTGAATGTAAACTTCATATATTTTGCACAAAAGATAAAATATTTGCTTTGTGTAAGCCAAATTTTTACATCAGATCTAAAATTTGTATGTCTAATGCAAAATCCATGATGTTTATATTCAAAATGATCATCATATTGTAAGAATTCCAGCAATGCAAATTATATTCTGGCCGAGTAATTTGTATGAATTTTATGAGCTAAAACAAATATCTTCAGTTAATAAAAAAAAAATATTCTTCACAACTCAAAAAGTACCCCACCTTGCCCCCTCCTCACACTCACGCCAGCTGGGTCGGTCGGTCCCAACCCTCCCCCCCACCCCCCACCTTCACTCCCTACCAGAGAAATGTTTGGGAGAAAACAGTATCTTTACATTTTTAGTTATAAATAATAACTCAGACTAAAGTTAGGATAATATAATTGACATTTCTGGATTCCTTGCAGGTGAGGGAATATTTTGAATGTAAACTTCATATATTTTGCACAAAAGATAAAATATTTGCTTTGTGTAAACCAAATTATTACATTAGATCTAAAATTTGTATGTCTAATGCAAAATCCATGATGTTTATATTCAAAATGATCATCATATTGTAAGAATTCCAGCAATGTAAATTATATTTTGGCCGGGTAATTTGTATGAATTTTATGAGCTAAATAAAAAATTATACTTCGCGTATATGAGTAGATGCACCGCGGAAAGTGAATATCCGGTTCTGGCGAGGTACCGCGTAAATGAGAAATCGCGGAAAGTGAAACCGTGTAAAGCTTTACAGCGGGGTAATACTGTACTGTGTTTCATTTTAGAATTTCTATGTATTATTTTCGCCTTTTCGACTTACGACCAATTTCCCTTTCGACCTGGTCGTTGGTCCGGAACCCTGTCGTAAGTCGAGGAGAAACTGTATGTATGTACAGTAAAACCTCACTAAGGCGGACTAATTGGGAGGAAGGGGTGTCTGGGATAAGAGGTTGTCCACCTTACAGCAAATTAAAAAAAAGACCGTCATTAAAAAAAAAAAACAAGTACAACACCAATGTATCCAATTTTTATGAATGAAATGCATATTTTTTTATCAAAATTAATTAATAAAAGTAATATAGACAAAGAACTGTACACTTACCCCCAAACAAGGAAGGCAGATCCAGATGGACATGCCTCTGACTGCAAGAGGCTTGCAGTCACTCTGTGTCTGAGTGCTTTGGAATTCCGTATTCAGCTCATATTTGTGAGTAACCAGCACCGTTTTCTAGCTTTTTAATCACCTTTAACTTTTTGTTCACTGATAAGGTCTTTGGCTTAACGTTCTCACCACCCTTACAGACACCAAACACTTCCTTAGGGGCCATGGTGATTGTCTAATTTTTCAACAATAATGTAAAAATATAAATGCTACATCAGCCTACAGCATAATCACATTACTGGCAATGTCAAATAAGTTTCAAAATAAAGTTCAACACTTCTAAAAGGCGATAAAACACAATCGACGGAGCGAGAGAGCAGAAGTGATGATATAACGGGCGATGCTAATTTATGACTGAGTGTGTGATGCGTCTCCCTTCGTTTACCAGAGTGTGTGGCGTGGGTGGATCACGAGGTCTGTTCGCCTTGCTCACTTGAAATTTTGGCATATGGTCGACATGTCATTTTAAAACAATTTATGTCGTACTCTTTTTTTTTTTTTTTTTTCAAATAATTTTGTCCGGCTTAAGGGTCTGCCATACAGTGAAACACTTGTCATGATGGATGGTAAACCTATATCACACCAAGGTTATAAACAACACTAAGTGAAATACAGTAATAACTCACCAGCTCTTCCAACAATTTTCCTTTTGATATACCGGGTTCATTCCAGGCGTCCTCACTGGCACACACCAGGTGAGCCACAATGCCGGCAGCAAAATAACTAACATCAACATTTGGAGACCATAACAGAGTCCTGGGGAAAAACGAAACAAAAAACAATAAATTGAAGGACTTCTTTTATGGACTATTTACCCTAAACTACAATAAATGACAAAAAGATGGATGTGTATTCAATCCCCATTCAGCCTTCCTGAAAAAAAATATTTTATAACCTGAGTCTTCCATGTAAGTTCAACACAAAAATGCGTTCTTAGTAATAACTGATACCTCAGCCCATTAAGACAGGTATTATTAACACTACTGTACCTGCTGCCTCTATATGTACTGCAGTACTAATAACTCTTGCCAAGTGTTAGGTACAAGTGGCACCTCAGCACTACTCAAATGTGCCTCTTGTACTGTAGGTCTCTGATACTCTTTAGATATTTGACAATACACACCATTTAGGTCATAAATCATCATCATGAGCATTTTATGGCCATTCTCCATACTATTTGCATGGGTTAGCCACACTTACCTGATGGAAACTGTTTGGTAAAACCAGAATTGGATCCCCGTCTCCTCACCAACACAAACACACAAGCCCAGAAAACACAAGAGAGAGCAGGGGATAGCACAGCTCTGGTGACCCAGTTACCATGTAGAGGGTTGGATGCCCTGTCTAACACCAACAGCAGCAAGTCACAACTCCCTGAGGTAATCAAACACTATCCACCTAACTTTACTGCCTGCCTAGTTGTGCAAAATTGTTTGTGATGGGCAATAATTGCCAAAACATCAAAGGCAAGTGTTTGACGGTACAGCCACTTAACAAACTCTCTCTCTCACTCTGAACATGAGAGAGGTCCTGCCAAGTGTACAAAATAGTCAACCTTATATAAAAATGATGCTTTTATAGCCGAGTCTCTCATCTGGCACTCAAATATATCCAAGTGAGTTTACACTTTGTAACACAGGTGAGTCTTCACTTTATAACACAGGAGAGTTTACACTTTATAACACAGGAGAGTTTACACTTTATAACACAGGAGAGTTTACACTTTATAACACAGGAGAGTTTACACTTTATAACACAGGAGAGTTTACACTTTATAACATAGGAGAGTTTACACTTTATAACACAGGAGAGTTTACACTTTATAACACAGGCCTCCCAGTAAACAAGAAACAGCAGACGGGAACCAATTAAAACCCCAACCCAACCCAACCCAACCTAACCTAACCTAACCTAATCTAACCTAACCTAACCTAACCTAACCTAACCTAACCTAACCTAACCTAACTGATCTTCCTGTGCCAACCTTAATCAAAGAGTCAGAAAGGTGAAGGTTACCACTCAAGACTGGTTGAAGGCTGAGTGTTTTCAGTACTGTCCACCCGACCACCAACATACAATAAGACTACAAAGAACAATATCATAGAATGACCCCTCACTCCCAGCTCACCTCAGCAACACTTACAGCGAGGAAAAGGAGGAGAGAATCAGTCACTGAATCCCAAGTTGTGCCATAAAATTGGATTTCAAGAACAATCCTTCATTCATAGCCTGTTGTCTACCATGAACAACTTCTAGATGCCTCATGTCAGCTAGAAATGGTAGCAATGAGGCACAATCACCCCCGGACAAAGAAATTTATACCAAGAAAATTAATAAATAGAGACAAAAAACACCTAAATCTGCCACTGATGATGCTGTCCCATAAATGTACCAGATACTCAAGCCCCTCTGAGAGATGAACTCCAGAAACACACCATCTCCGCAAGGCCATTGAAGGCCAAGGAATACAACCACACTGAGTCAGTTTAACATTACCAATGTTGGAAGCATTACTCATAGGCCCCAAGATTACACTTACACTGATACAGACAGGACACCTCTTATCACCTTATTCTCTGACTAGAAGTCATGGAGAGATTTACTGATTATTCTACAGTATGTCAAAACTAAACCTTAAAAGAAGACAATGTTTTACAAGGCTATATAAGGGCAGTGACAAAAAATCCTCAGAATGATTTCACATGAGAAATGTGTCAGTCTGGAGAGAAAAGAACAATGAGCTGATCCTAACTGTTTCACACCCCAGAAATACAAGTACTGCCCTGAGGAGCTGCTGAGACCCAACATCACTAACAAGTTCAGTCATGGACCAAATTCCCTGAAACAATATACTGTACTGTATAAAGGGAAGCCCCTGGGTTCTACATCCACCAGGTCCCACACAGGACATATGCCCTGGCAGTATCACCTCAGTAACCATTGTGTGTGTACAGTCAACATAAAATTATTCTGCACCCCTGGGTGCGATGGCTCCTGCAACGAACATTTGCGAGACTGACGCCATGTATTGGTAAGGTTGGTATCTCTGTTAACGCTCATAGGAGCGTTATTGGTTTGTTGCTGGAGAAATAAACCCTCAACGTTGACGCGTACCATATAATTCGGTCAA
>NW_024745908.1:0-12612 GCF_018991925.1 Homarus americanus
TCAATATTTCTGAAGTTGAAATCCCCCATAGTGCACAGGTTGATGTATTTTGCTGCCCTACTCATTTCCTGCCATATGGGCTGAGCTGCTTCTTTTCCAAGACATGGGGGTCTGTAAATCACTCCCATAAATAGTTTTTCTCTTCCTTCCACAATTTCTACCCATACAGACTCGGTTCCAATTTCACCCTTTATTGAATTATTAGTACAACATTTTAATGTATCCCTGACGAAGAGTGCGACCCCTCCCCCCTTCCTACCTTCCCTGTCCTTGTGAAAAAGGTTGTATCCTTCTATGAGGTACTCTGATGAAAAGTTCTTGCTCGCCAGATTCATCCAAGTTTCGGTGATTGCTATGACGTCTACATTCTTGGTACATACAACCGCTCTCAGCAAGTCTATTTTATTTCTAACGCTCCTACTGTTTGTATAGTATACATTTAAACCTACCCTTCCCTGGTCCTGTTTTACCCCTTGTCCTGAGTAACTAATTTTACTTCCCAGGACCTGCTTGTTTTTTTACTCCCACACACAACATACACGTAGTGCCACACACAATATATATATATATATATATATATATATATATATATATATATATATATATATATATATATATATATATATATATATATATATATATATATATATATATGTATATATATATATATATATATATATATATATATATATATATATATATATATTATATATATATATATATAATTATATTTTATATATATATATATATAAATTATATATATATATATATATATATATATATATATATATATATATATATATATATATATATATATATATATATATATATATATATATATATATATATATACACACACACAATGTGCAGCTTAGCAGCGGTTTAAGCAACACGTTTACATTATCACATGGTGCCTGTGAAATAGAACTTTCCTTAGCAGGTTTTTTCCCGTGCTCTGGGTGAGGTCTCGTGATTCACCCTCCGCCACCCTGTCTGTTTTAGCTCATAAAATTCATACAAATTACCGGGCCAGAATATAATTTACATTGCTGGAATTCTTACAATATGATGATCATTTTGAATATAAACATCATAGATTTTGCATTAGACATACAAATTTTAGATATAATGTTTACTCTGAGTAAATATGTTATTTTTTATGCAAAATATATGACAATTGTATTCAAAATATTCCTGGGCTTACAAGGAATCCAGCAATGTCAATTATATTATCCTAACTTTAGTTTGAGGTATTATTTATTACTAAAAAGGTAAATATTCTGGTTTTCCCACACATCTGGTAGGGACGGTTGGTGGGGGTTGGGGGGAGGGAGGGACCGACCGACCATCTGTTACCGTTTGAAGAATATTTTTTTTTTTATTAACTATAGATATTTGTTTTAGCTCATAAAATTCATACAAATTACCCAGTCAGAATATAATTTACATTGCTGGAATTCTTATAATTTGATGATCATTTTGAATATAAACATCATAGATTTTGCATTAGACATACAAATTTTAGATGTAATGTTTACTCTGAGTAAATGTTATCTTTTGTGCAAAATATATGACATTTATATTCAAAACATTCCTGGTCTTACAAGGAATCCAGCAATGTCAATTATATTATCCTAACTTTAATCTGAGGTATTATTTAATACTAAATGTTAAAATTTAGTTTTTTCACCCAACATCTCTTGAAGGGAGGATTGGTGAGGGGTGGGGGGGGAGGGTTGGGACTGACCACGTGGTTGGAAGAGGGGGGGAGGCAAGGTGGGGTACTTTGATTGACAGATAGTGTCGTGAAGAATATTTTTTTTTTATTAACTGAAGATATTTGTCTTAGCTCATAAAATTCATACAAATTACCCGGCCAGAATATAATTTACATTGCTGGAATTCTTACAATTTGGTGATCATTTTGAATATAAACATCATAGATTTTGCATTGGACATACAAATTTTAGATATAATGTTTACTCTGAGTAAATATGTTATCTTTTGTGCAAAATATATGACATTTATATTCAAAATATTCCTGGTCTTACAAGGAATCCAGCAATGTCAATTGTATTATCCTAACTTTAGTTTGAGGTATTATTTATTAAAATTTAGTGGTTTTCCCCCAAAAATTTCTCAGAGAAGGAAGAGCCAGCAGTGTAGTGTGAGAAGAGGGGGAGGGAGTTGAGTCCATTATTTGAATGGACATTAACTTGGCGACTGTATTTCTCTATTTCTCTTAAGTATTAATTGTGTGCATGTACCATCATAAAATTAAGATGTTATTTTTACTAGAACATACTGTAGGTATTGTGTCGGAAAAAGTGGAGTTTGGGGATCGGGCCAGTTTCTATTGGAATTAATCCCATATGTTCTGTTGTTCACTTAGCGCGGTTTTCACTTAACAGGTACCCTGTGGGTTTTATTGACCGCGTTAAGACGTTAAGCGGGGTACTACTGTATATATATACACAGTCATGTGCCGGTTAACGTCCTAGATACGTTCTTGGAAACGTGACGTTAACCGAAATGGATGTTCTCTGATCATCACATAAACTTTATATTTATACTTACGTGTATGTGGAATACTATATACGTACTGTCATGATTGTGATAATGGCTAACCTGAAAACCTTAAGGATTCATATTACGCTCAAACGTCCACAAAACCTTCCCAGTCCCCCAGTGGAAACGTCCTCCGTTTTCTCTGTTTCCTTGATGACGTCATCGATAGGCCGTCTTTGTCTTAAAGGAACTTTGAATATAATCCGTGGATTTCGTAGCAAGACGCTGTATGTTGGGACCTGTTGCCATCCAACCCTTTGTAATCAATTTAATTTTGCTTTTGATAGCTCAGTCAGAGCATTGTTAGTGAGGATAATAGTAGGGAATGAAACTGAGTTCATAGTCTCAGTTTCAACGTCAGAGTGTACAGTAAATTAATTCATCGAAATAGAAGTAGGTGGACTCCCTGACCTATTCTGAGTGAGGGTGCCGCCGGCATTTTTAACTGTTAGTAAGTGCTCGCCCCTTCACCCATACAGGTAGGCTATTCCACTCTGTGTTGTAGTTCGCCCTTCTTTAAGTGATTTGACCCAATTAATAGTTGATTGTGCAAGTCATATTTACGTCTTAAACGTCCCCTGAAATGTGATGTCGTTGTCACTGTTAGTAAGTGCTCGCCCCTTCACCCATACAGGTCCCTAACGCAGCCTAGGCCGTGTCTGTAGCGTGGATGTTGTATCCACTATGTCTGGGGAGATGTCCGAGGTCCAGTAGGATCAGTTACCTTCGTGAGACCGACTGTCAGACACTTCAGACTACCTATGGCTCCCATAGCTGGCTCGTCTGGCCCTAACGCTCGGCCTGCGAGGTGACCCCGGATCACCAAGCCACACACCACTACCAGCCCCCATCATTGGTGGATGAGTGTCTAACTCAGTAGGGCTATTTGTGTGGTGGGGTTAATCCACTGGGATCTTCAGAGTTCGTCGGAAAGTACCCCATGGTGGCAGGACCCCATGGCGGTTGCTTGAGTATCACTCCTGACGACTGAGTGTTGTAGTGGCAGTTGTCCCTGGTCTTTATGGTGCTAAGTGACTATAAGGGTTATGTGTTATTGAGTATGTCCACCCAGTAGTGGTGTGAGTGTTATTGAGTATGTCCACCCAGTAGTGGTGTGAGTGTTATTGAGTATGTCCACCCAGTAGTGGTGTGAGTATGTTGAGCCTGAGGGCATAGTACCAGATTTCGTCTGTTGGTACATATATATTCTTTCTCCTACCTCCATATTAATGTTTAAATAAATTTTGTATTTGTATATTGTGTCTATTATTTGCCAACAGTATCGACCGTTATTTCTTCCCTATTACTTGATATTATCATTACATATACCCACGAGCCTCCTCTCGTCACGCTACCAATGGTAATAAGTATGAGAGTAAAAGGAATTGTTACTGACACACAGGCCCTTATAAAATGGTGGCAGCTCAGGCCCTTATAGTACATATACACTTTTACTCTTAAATCACTACTGTAATGTGATACAGGTGATTAATTATTATCTCTTGTGCAAAATACATGACGTTTATATTGAAATTATTCACTGTTTTACAAGGATTCCAGCAACGCCAGCAGATGGGGAGAGAGAGGGTGGGAGCAAGCGAGGGGGCGTGGGGGGAGGGGAGGTAGTATGTTTGACAGTTGGCACAGGCCCAGGTCTAACGCGTGTATATTTATCAGTTCTTAGGTAACTAAGCTTCTCTCTTATAAAAAGCCAGTGAAATGACCTGGGTGAATATAATTAACATAGCTGGGATTCTTGTAACATACTGATTAATTTGAATATAAACATGCTATAATTTGCACTAGACAAAACAATTTTAGTACCGTAATCAAATTAGTACATGTGCAGTCCAGCTTTGCACTAATTTATTTTACGTTTATGTTAGTGTGGTGTGTGAATGTAAATGGGTGAAAATAAATGAAGAAATTTATGTAAATCTACCCAAAAATACAGTTGAAAAACTTTTTATAAAATGTACTACAGTATTGTACACTAATGTACTACATTTTTTATATCTTGAGCAAAATATATGATGCTTATATTTAAATTAATCTCTGTCTTGCAAGGATTTCAGCAATGCAAATTATATTATCCTAACTTTAGTCTGAGATATTATATAAAATAAACATAAAGAAATCACCAATCTTTTATCTTGAACACGAGGGTGGTGGGAAGAGGGCGGGAGGTGAGGTGACAGAATGTCTGGCGTTTGTTTGTTTATTTATTTGAGATAAGATTTGACAGTTGGCGCTGAAGGCCTGCCTGTGTGTTTATTTATCTTTACAGTGGGGTATGCTATAACGAACGGATCCTACTACGAATATTCCTATAACGAACGGTTTTACCTATAAAATTGAGAATGCTATAACGAACGCAACTCCTACAACGAACGCGGATGAATACAGGACTATTTCGCCTGGCGCATGAATATTGTTGTACCGCGACCCACAACAAGAGCATCAGGCGCCATCTTTGTCTCATTGTGTAGCCAGTGCACCACTGTTATTGTTGAAATTTCGTCTTTTGATGTGGAAATTCGCATTATTTGTATAACTATTTTGTTATACAAGTATACAGTTGTAACACTGAGTCGTCCAAAGCGAGTGAGAAAGCTAATAACCCTTGAAACTAAGAAAGAAATTATAAAGAAACGTGAGAATGGAAGAAGCATTGCGAAACTTAGTGATGAATATGGGATGGCTAAATCGACTATATGTACGATTTTGAAGAATAAAGAGGAGTTAAAAGCTGTGCAAGTGGCTAAGGGAATCTTTAGACTTAGCAAAGCAAAGTGTAATGTGATTGAAGAGATGGAAAATTTACTCTTAGTGTGGATAAAGGAGAAAGAAATGGCAGGTGGTAACATTAGTGAGGCTATAATTTGTGAGAAGGCTAAACAATTGTTTGAGGACCTTAAAGCCAAGACTCCCAGTGGAAGTGATAGTGATGTGCCAGTGTTTAGGGGTACCTGCATGCTGAATAACACTAAGGTAAGATAAAGTACCGTATTTTTTACATTTTCCACAGAATTTTTTCAGTGTTAAGCGGTTGTATTTGGGGGCCTGGAACGGATTAATCCTATAACGAACGAATGCTATAACGAACGAGGTTCTGGAACCAATTACGTTCGTTATAGCATACCCCACTGTATACAGTTGTACCCCAAAAATGCGGTCAATTGAACCCACAGGGTACCGCGTTAAGTGAACAACAGAACATATGGGATTAATTCCAATGGAGACTGGCCCGACCCCCAAACTCCACTTTTTGACGACACACAACATGTTGTAGTAAAAATATTATCTTAAATTTATAATGGTATGCACACACACAATTAATAATTAAGAGAAATATCAATAATATTAGGTTTTTTAACACTTACATTAGTAGAAAAGATGGCTGGGCACACGGGGATGGGCGGTTGGTTCCGAGGCAGAGGGCAGATTATTGGCCCTCACTTGTATCACTTGTATCAATTGTATCACTCTCTACCACAGAGGCTTGCAGGGCCTCTTTGTCAAACCCCTCAAAGTCCATATAAGTCCATATCCTCACTATAAATATCACTATCACTGACTTGGGCCGGCTGTGGTGGGTGGCGGGTGAAGGACTCGGTAATGTTTTGATGACTGGGCGACCTTGTGCGCATCGTGCCCGCGCAGCTTCCCGCGTATATGAGTAGATGAACCGCGTTAAGTGAAAGTTCGGTTTTGGCAAGGCACCGCATATATGAGAAATCGCGTTAAGTGAAACCGCGTTAAGCGGGGTACAACTGTATATATATATATATATATATATATATATATATATATATATATATATATATATATATATATATATATATATATATATATATATATATATATATATATATGTCTGTATATATATATACAATATATATATATATATATATATATATATATATATATATATATATATATATATATATATATATATATATATATATATATATATATATATATATATATATATATATATATATATATATATATATATATATATATATATATATATATATATATATATACAGTTGTACCCCACTTAACGCGGTCAATTGAACCCAGAGCGGTCAATTGAACCCAGAGGGTCCCGCGTTAAGTGAAATCCGCGTTAAGTGAACAACAGAACATATGGGATTAATTCCAATAGAAACCGGCCTGACCCCCAAACTCCACTTTTTGAAGGCACATACCTATGTTGTAGTAAAAATAGCATCTTAATTTTATGATGGTACATGCACACAATTAATACTTAAGAGAAATACAGTCGCCAAGTTAATGTCCATTCAAATAATGGACTCAACTCCCTCCCTCTCTCACACTACACTCGCTGGCTCTTCCCTCTCAGAGAAATTTTTTGGGGAAAACCACTAAATTTTAATAAATAATACCTCAAACTAAAGTTAGGATAATACAATTGACATTGCTGGATTCCTTGTAAGACCAGGAATATTTTGAATATAAATGTCATATATTTTGCACAAAAGATAACATAGTTACCTAGAGAAAAAATTTTATCTAAAATTTGTATGTTTAATGAAAAATATATGATGTTTATATTCAAAATGATCACCAAATTATAAGAATTCCAGCAATGTAAATTATATTCTGACCGGGTAATTTGTATGAATTTTATGAGCTAAAACAAATATCTTCAGTTAATAAAAAAATAATAATCTTCACAACACTATCTGTCAATCAAAGTACCCCACCTTGCCTCCCCCCCTCTTCCAACCGCGCGGTCAGTCCCAACCCTCCCCCACCAATCCTCCCTTCCAGGGTTTTTAACATTTAGTATTAAATAATACCTCAGATTAAAGTTAGGATAATATAATTGACATTGCTGGATTCCTTGTAAGACCAGGAATATTTTGAATATAAATGTCATATATTTTGCACAAAAGATAACATAGTTAATTTGAGAAAATTTTTTATCAAAAATTTGTATGTCTAATGCAAAAATATGATGTTTATATTCAAAATGATCATCAAATTATAAGAATTCCAGCAATGTAAATTATATTCAGACCGGATAATTTGTATGAATTTTATGAGCTAAAACAAATATCTTCAGTTAATAAAAAAAAAAATAATTCTTCACAGGGTAACAGATGGTCGGTCGGTCCCTCCCTCCCCCCCACCAACCGTCCCAAGGAGATGTGTGGGATAACCACTAAATTTTAATAAATAATACCTCAAACTAAAGTTAGGATAATATAATTGACATTGCTGGATTCCTTGTAAGACCAGGAATATTTTGAATATAAATGTCATATATTTTGCACAAAAGATAACATAGTTACTTAGAGAAAAATTTTTATCTAAAAATTGTATGTTTAATGCAAAATATATGATGTTTATATTCAAAATGATCACCAAATTATAAGAATTCCAGCAATGTAAATTATATTCTGACCGGGTAATTTGTATGAATTTTATGAGCTAAAACAAATATCTTCAGTTCATAAAAAAAAAAATAATCTTCACGACACTATCTGTCAATCAAAGTACCCCACCTTGCCTCCCCCCCTCTTCCAACCGCGCGGTCAGTCCCAACCCTCCCCCCACCCCCACCAATCCTCCCTTCCAGAGTTTTGTATTTAATTATTAAATAATACCTCAGATTAAAAGTTAGGATAATATAATTGACATTGCTGGTTCCTTGTAGTCGGAATATTTTGAATATAAATGTATATATTTTGCAAGAATAACTTATAGATTACCTAGAAAAAATTTTTATCTAAAATTGGCCTGTTTAAATGCAAAATATATGATGTTTATATTCAAAATAATCCTGGGAAGTATAAGAATTCCAGCAATGTAAATTATATTCTGGCTAAATAATTTGTATGAATTTTTTATGAGCTAAAACAGGCAGTCAGGCAGGGTGGCGGGTGGGGCAAATCTAAAAATAGCGTCTCGAGCCGGACACTCACCGTGTATATGTGGAAAAAATCCGTGTTAAGTGAAAGTTCAGCTCTGGCGAGGCACCGTGTATATGATAAATCGCGTTAAGTGAAACCGCGTTAGGCGGGGTAATACTGTACTGTATTGTGATTTTTGTATTTAAATTGTTTTAAATTTACCCCATTTCCATAAGGTCGAATTTATGTACTGTATCTCGAATTTAGTGGTCATAATATATAAATTCTGTATGGGCAAATTTCCGCAACCTAAGTCTCTGCAACGTGGGGCGTACCTGTAGACTGAATACGAGTTTACCATAGATTAAAAAAATAGGGGTTGTGGTCATGGGGGTATTTCAGGTCAAATATTTCTCACTAAATTATTAATAAATACCTAAATTAGATTAGAATTATTTAAATTAATATTCAGATATTGAAGATTTACTCTAAGTTGGTTAAATAAACAGTGTTTAGAGGCCAGCTGGGGTAGGGAGTGATGGAGTTAATGAGACAGAGCTGCAGGATTACCTGCCTCTTCATCTCAGGCTAGACATTTAAAATATCGGTCCAAAGACAACTGGACAGCTTTCTTCTTCTTCTGTTTGTACAGCTCCTTGTAGCTATTAAAGTCATTAATTATTAAGTTGTTAACTATAGAGCTGAATTATCTATTTCGATCACACTCACTGACGATGGCAGGTAGGACACGCACTCTACAGCAGTGATGTAAACAGTTTGTTCGCCAGTTTCATAACATAAAAACAACAAATTAATTTGTAGATTAATATTTTCCTTGCACTCTTCTTACTAAAGGCACTAATATCACTTGCTGAGCATTTTTCACCAATTTACTGGATTTTGTGAAGATTTTACTCACTGGAAATAAACAAGATCAAGTGAATGTGGTGGCAATGCGTGAACTGATACCCCTGGGGAGGGGACACAGTGGAGGAAGTCGGCAGTTGTTCAGTGTTCCAAGCCTACCCAAGTAGCCCACTGGTATCACTGACTTGTTTTTTTAGTATTTTACTCAAATTTATCAACATAATATAAGCAAAACAGTGAATAGCAAAGTAACATATAAAAAGATATACCTATATTGAACACATTTCTAACCAAAAGTACCTATGAGGAAGTCATGCGAGTTGAAATTTGTGAATACCATTGAGAGGAGGAGGGCGAGATAAGGATTTGATCTACTGGAAAGAAGGCCTTGCAAGCCTTGTTACTCAAAAGACAGAAAGGCCCTGAAACAACAGTGCTTAACCCTTAAACTGCTCACACCCTTATGAAAAGATAATATTCTATATAAAATTAAAGAATATTAAAAAAAAAAAAATTCTTACCTTTCCTGTGGTGTAGGGGTGCGTAGAAAATGTG
Organism: Homarus americanus; assembly: GCF_018991925.1. Taxonomy (NCBI): domain Eukaryota; kingdom Metazoa; phylum Arthropoda; class Malacostraca; order Decapoda; family Nephropidae; genus Homarus; species Homarus americanus. The sequence continues at coordinate 9,876 of NW_024745908.1, forward strand.
GTAGCAAAACCTCCAAAAACAGTGACCATCGGCCTCATCCGAGCAATATATCACTCTCCACTTGTTTCTGATGCTGTTACATCAGATCCCTATACTTTCCCTTCTTCATCACTGCTCAAGAGAATCTTTTGGTACTTGCTTAGGGTAATAAACCTGGGACGTTTCCATTTCTTTTGAGGGATCCAGTGGGAGGTGCTGGGCAGTACAGTGGTCCCTCGGTTAACGAGATTTCGGTTAACGAGTTACCTTCCATAAGATTTTTAACTTCGGTTAACGAGCAATCCCTCGATTAACGAGTTTCTTACGAGCCGACCTGAACATGTTTTCGCTTGCATTTGGCGGTCCACCAGCTGTAGTATTAGTCCGCCAATACAGTAATCGGTTCTAGGGCTTATATTCCTTACCATTTTAGTAAATATCACGAAGTTTACAGTATTCAATAATTTTAAAAGTTTAATATTAATTTTTTTCGTAATTTTAACAATTATTGAACATAATTGAAGGTAAAGAAACTAGTTTCTGGCATGCCATCCAGCCTGGCAACACACCAGACAGGCGTTAGTCTCTCTCTGTTTTCACTGGAGGTAACATCTTGCTTGAGACTCTCTTCAACTAAACGCTTTTTTTCTGTGTTTCCAAGCAAATTATTGGTCATTTTGAAATTTATTTTACATATTGACAATATATAATGCAGTGCAGTGTTGATTTAAAGAAAATAATCTTGAATTACACCAAAAGAACTAAAATTTTATGGGTGAAATGGCACCATGAGGTGACTTCTCTTCCACTCCAATGCCTTCTCTTCTTCCTTCTCCTCCACCCCCATTCTAATTCCCATCATCATCATCATCATCCAGGAGCCTTCTACATTCACACCTCAAAGTAAGTGTACTTTTCTACCCTTTTTGTTGAATTTAGGCCATTTTTGGCAATTTTCGGTGAGCTGGAACCAATTACCCAAAAACCCATTGAAACAATGGTTTCGGTTAACGAGCAACCTTCTAGAAAGGATTGTGCTTGTTAACCGAGGGACCACTGTATATTATTTATGGTGGCTAGACCATAACTAAGCACATGACATGAGTAAGCTCACTTATGGTATCTTCCCGTATCAGTAGTGACACCTGTAGGTGCCTGGAACAACCATATGTCATCTGTGGCCTTGAATGGTGACAGGAAAAGGCCTGCGTCAATTAATGCATGGAATAGTCACAGAAGAGGCACGCTAATTGACACACAGAGCAGTGTAAGTGTTTATAGATCAGAAAGGAGAACACAGTTATAAGAAATGAAAGTTATTCAAAGTTTTATTGCCAATTATACATGAAGGCATTTCCTGGTACCATTGCAAAATAACAAAAAAGCTGCTTAAATATCACATCAAATAACATAACACTTCTATGGTGACAAGGAACCAACATTTTGGGAAGAGTAGTTTGGTCATCCTCATTCCAAACTGACTGCAAGCAAGCTATGATTACTGAACAGTGCCAGAACATGAAAATGAAGATAAGACCAACTTTCACAAAAAAAAAAAACTGTCAAATAATGGCTGATATAATCCTCAAATTATGAAGGAACTTTTAAGTACAATTTAGTACATAATTACAAAACCAACACACTTAAAAAAAAAAGTCTACAGTACTTTGCTTGGAAAGGCCATTTGCAACGATGGTTCATACTTGTGTCTGATGGTGGTTTTACTAGGCATTTATACCATTTACACAAAATAGTAGATTTTTTCATTATACTACAACACCTATAGATGCTTATGATAATCATAACAGCATTTTCATTAATAATCAATCAAACTTTCTTTTTTCTTTTTTTACGGGTAATAGCCCACCCGGGCACAGGTCATCAACCCACAACAGGGCCTGGGGGCGAATCCTCAAATGAAATTCATATCTTAATACTGGGAAATTTCAATGGTTTGACAGATGACAGAACCTTTATATTATTGCACAAAATATAAATAATATAATTGATTCATAAATAGAAACAAAATACTGTTTCAAAATTTTCAGATACAGAAACAACATAAAAGCAGAAAATAATGAAAGTTACTACTGTACTGTACAGTCCAGTATTTTTTCAAAATGTGTTATGGGATTAATGCTGTCTTGGTGTTTCTTGTTTACAACTATATAAATGTTATCATCTTAAAAAAAAAAAAATAAAATAAAAAGTAGAACACAATGCGCTTTAACATTTCTTTATTATGATAAATGAGAAAAAGTTGCAATTAAGCACATTGTAAAGTACACACTTATCCTAAACATTACATATAGAAAATTGGTATAAATAAAATTCCTAATGAATAGCATAGTCTCAGTTGTGATAGTTTGTATTACAATTTACTTTAATTTACAATTTGATACTTTGGCACCCATTAAAAAACCTGCTGAAGAACCATAAGTCTGTGCCAGAAAAAATTAGCAAGATGTGTACATGATTTTAATTATCCCTGAAAAATAATTTTAGATACAAAATAATAACTCTAAGTCAATCTGTGATTCATAATGTGGAATACTTTAAATATAAGTTCTGAAAGAATTCCACAAATCCAATTTAAAATTTCTATTAAGAATATAGGTATGACGTAAATCACTTCTGCAACACTGTTGTGTCTACTTATAGCCCAAGCACTTTTGCTTGTTGATGGATGATGTTAATGTGTACATTTACATTTTAAATTACTCTTTAGCAGACATTACTGAAAAGTGAAAGTGGGTCC